>NW_001849577.1:116290-149355 GCF_000209065.1 Trypanosoma cruzi | reverse complement strand
TGTCTTCTTTCTGTTTTTTTTTCCTTTCAAACTTTAGTGGAGCTGGACCAAATTTTATATTGTTTGCGCCTTATTGCGATTCTTGTTGTGTTTTTGGAACTTCGGTTCAAGCAGCCTTTTCTGGAGCGTCCTTATAGGGCCCCAGGAGGCCTCATTGCGGCGTCACTTTGGGGTGGTGTGCCGATTGCGTTCAGTGTTGTCCTCATTGTGGTATCGATGTTTGGAAGCGTTGTACTCTTTTTTGGCACGGTTGTATTGGTTGTTGGAACGATGGTTATTTCCTATGTTGGGGTGCGTTTCTTTAGGCCGGAGGGGTTTGCGGGAGAGTTGGTTGAGGAGTACGAAGATGCCGACATGCAGACTTATGGAACCGTCTTAGAACACGAGTCGAATGAGTGGCGAAAAACTCATCCGAACCACACATTTATCGACTGTGAAGTGTCGGAAGATAAAGGCGGACAAAAACATAATTAAGATTTCTTATTCATTCATTTATTATTATTATTATTATTATTTAAAGGGGATGCTGCATGTACAATGAGGAAGATGAAAAAAAGGTCATATGAAAAAGTAGGTCAGATGGAAGGGTTGGTGAGGGTCAAGATGGGATTGTTTTGTGCATGCAATTTACCACATTTATTCCCGCCGCCTACCAAATCCTCGGTAGGAAATTCAATTAGTGTGGTACTGGGTTTGCCAATTTGACCGCTTTTTTTTTTTTCTCACACACACTCTCTCTCCCTTTCTTTTCCATGCTGTGCTGTTTGACTTGTTGTCAGGGTTTTTTTTTCTTTTTTTTGGGTTGTTGTTGTTGTGTTTCCTTGTTTCGTTTAAATTGTTGCCTTACTCTGAATAAAAATTAATGCTTGTTAATTTTGTGTTCCCGTACCTCCTCCTCTTATCTCAGCTGTATGTATTATTGTTGGTGTTATTATGTAGCCGTTTGAGTTCCCGTGTTATATTAGTGGTGGTTTGCACCCTCGCGCCTCTCTTTTCTGGTCTTACATTCGCCGTTATTTATTTATTTTATTTTATTTTTTTTAACGGGTACCTTGCGGGAATTTAAGCAACCAAGCAACAATACTGATAAAGCAAGAAAAGGAAAAAATAATTGGCAGCTATGACGGCGAAAAAGCCTTGGGATGCACGTTATCTCAACCCGGACATTCCCCACACAAACTCGTACTATCTCAAGTGTCTGGGCGGTGGTGTCATCTCGTGCGGCCTGACACACACTTTGGTTTGCCCACTTGATGTTGTAAAGTGCAACATGCAAGTGAGTCCTGAGAAGTTTAAGGGCATCTTTTCTGGCTTCAAGGTGGTCCTCTCGGAGGATGGATGTGGCTCGAAAGGCATATGGAAGGGCTGGTTGCCCACCCTCTTTGGGTACTCCATTCAGGGTGCATTTAAATTTGGTTTGTATGAGGTCTTTAAGGATTTGTATGCTAACCTCGCCGGCGAGCAGGCAGCAAAGCAGTATGAGGGACTCATTTGGCTTGCGGGCTCGGCCAGTGCCGAATTCTTTGCTGACATTGTCTCTGCCCGATGGAAATGGTGAAGGTGAAGGTTCAGACCTCTCCTAGTGGAACGTTTCCCACCGCCTTTGGCGCCGCTGTTGCCGCAATGCGAGCTGATCCCAAATCCGGCTTCCCGTTCAAGTCACTTGTCCCGCTCTGGTCCCGTCAAGTCCCGTATACGATGGCGAAGTTTTACTTCTTTGAGAAGGTGGTGCGACTGTTCTACACGTATGTCTTTACGAAACCAAAGAATGAGTACAGTAAGGCAACACAGCTCAGTATTACTTTCGCATCGGGCTATGTTGCAGGTATTGTGTGCGCTATTGTTTCTCATCCTGCCGATTCCCTTGTCTCTGCCCGTGGTAAGGCGGCAAATGCAGGCAAGGGCTATGGTCAGATCGCCGCCGAGATGGGATACGTTAATCTCTGCACCAAGGGGCTTGTGGCGCGTATCCTCATGATTGGCACGCTCACCGGACTGCAGTGGTGGATCTACGATACTTACAAGAGCACGCTTGGTCTTGGCACCAGCGGTGGCACTGGCAAGAAGTAGTGTGCTTGCGTGTCTCTCCTCATTTTTTTTTCTTTTTAACCTTCTGATCTTGGGGGAACGGGAAGAAGAGGCGTGGAGCGATGATAGAACGTATGAAGGCAAGAAGAAAGGAAACAAGAATGTGGTCACAATGATATATATCATATATAAGAGCGGACGAGCGAAAGGGAGTTGATTTTTCCGTTTTTTTTTTTTTTTTGTGAGGCATTCTTCTTAAGAAGGAGATAAAGGAAAAAAAAAAAGTCTGACACAAGGGGAAAATGTAATCACGGCTGCTCAGACAGCTGTGAGCTTTTTTCCCCCCTTTTTTTATGTTTTTAAGAGCAAATAAAATATGTTTTGAAATTCCTTACTTTATTTGATGTGCTCTTTCATCCGTCATTTCTTTATTGCTCTCATCTTTATGAGAGTTCTTTGTGCGTAAGATGTGCATGTGCGCTTTGAATTCCGCGCATACCACTGCCGGAGGAACGTGAAAGAGAGGAAGATGGCGGAAGGAGAAGGATAAAAACGAAGCAGCGATGGAGACGCTTCCACAGGGAAAGGGGAGAGGAGGAACGCATCAAAAAAAAAAAGGAAGGTAAATAATGGAAAAAAAAGAAAGAGAGATTAAAGTTATAGAGCAGAACTGACTTGCGAGACAATCCAAAGAGGAAAGGGGAAATAAATGAAGGGGGGAGGGAATGCGCATGAAGTTAATAAGGGACTCAAGAAGAAAAAAAGAAAAGGAACGCGGAGAATAGATCGGGGCAGTCTGTTTGTCTGTCTGTCTGTGTCTTTGCCCGTTTTTGTGTGCATGAAGAGGATGGAGATGAGACATGTAATTGATTCGGACTATTTCGCTGGTGTTTGATCATTTTCTCTCTTCTTAATATATATATATGGATGTATGTATATTCCTTTTATCTCTCTCTCTCTCTCTCGCTCTTCTTTTTTGAGCTGTCCATTGTGTGGTTCTTTCATTCATCTCGCCCCAACACCGCTGACTAATTGAGGCGGTACTGTCGTTTGTGACACGGCAGGATCGTGACGAGCAGGAGCGGCATTTAACGGGGAACAAAAAAAAGAAAAAAAGAAAATTAAATAATTTGTAAAAGAAAAATAAAACAGCAACAAAAGAAGCGATGAATAAATGCATGTAAATAATAATAATAATAAAAATGTAGGAGCTTTTTTCTTTTGATGCATATCGACTGGGTGAAGAAATCATGTAGGGCACGAGGCGAAAAGGAACAAAAAAAAGAATGAATGAGTTTTTTTTTTCAGCTCTTTTTTTTTGGTGTGGAGACGAGTGGGTGAAAAGTTGTTAGGACCACGTCGATGTCATTCCCTGTCGCCGCAGCCTCTGATGGATTTATGAATTTACGCGCAGTCCTGTTCTGTTTCTTTTTTATGGTATGGGATTTTTTCTTTTATTTTGGCTTTTGCTTGTGGATTTTTTGTTATTGTTGGGGGAGCTGCTGTGCCTGGTTTAGTCGCCATTCCATTTTTTTTTTTTTTTTTTTTTGACGAGGAGGAGGACCGGCGGCGAAGCATGCGCCTGTCCGACACTGCTTTAAGTGATGCGGAGCGGTACGCGGTTTGGTGTGAGCAAATACGGGCCCTTTTCGGCGTCAGCGGTCGCGAGGAGGAGGGCAGAGAGATGCTGGAGGATGACGATCGGCTATTCGCTGGCGGTGTCAGAAGTGGGATCAGCGATACGGGCGCGAATAAACATCCAACGCGAGGAAGGAGGGATGCTGATGGTGGAGAGTTTCCGTACTGCTTCTACATGCGCATGCTCAGCAGCGGGAAGGGGGAGAGGGCCCCAAAAGAAGTGAATGCTGCAGCCCAGCGCTACTGTGGCGACACTGTTGGTTGTGGTTCTGATAGTGATGGCGTCTCGTTTTTCTCTCGGCAACAACGGCGAGAGGTGTTTGTGGACGAGGATGCGTTAGCCGCCCGAATTGCTTCAAATCTAAACGCTTATGCACGTCGACTTCGAAGGGAACATTACGAGGATGCCCCTGAATTGCCGGTGGTCGAAGTCAATCAGTGGACCTTCCGTGATGGCAGGGTGGAAGCCTTATCAGCCAAGGTGAATGAAGAGCTTCACGAACTGCTCATGTACGTTCGGCGTCGAAATTTCTTGGCGGAGCAGTTACGTCGTCAGTTAGTGCACACCAAACAACTTCTCCTTTTCCAAAAAGAGGCGACGTCATGAAGCATTCACCGCTTTGCCCTCAGACATGTTACACGACTGGGCATCCGAGAAAATATGGAGCTAACCAACGCTTCATGGAAAAGCCTTATTATTATTACTATTTCAGTTTGGTATTGTTTTTGGTGCTTTTTTTGTGTGCTGCGCAAAGGAGCCCAACGACTACCACGTTGTGATTTCAAAACAAACTTTTTTATTGTAAACTGAATAATGAGTTAATTGCTTCACCTGTATATGCGTGTTGGACATATTCATCTGAGGAAGGGGATGCTGTGTGCAATGAAGCAAGCTGTCGTCTTCCTTTTTCATCTTCTTTTTCGTTGTGTAGGGATAGAGGGGAAAAGGCCTTATCCTGACAGTTATTCCGGGGCAATTGCTGACGGATTTTTTGACGGACGCAGAGCTAGTGGCTGATTGAGTTGTGTGTGTGTGTGTGTGGTAAGGTGTGGGTTGTCTTTTGCCTTACGGCCGCGAATGTCGAATGGAGTATCCGGGCTCTGCATTTGTGGCGGCGCAGGCGGAGGAAAGGAGGATGGCGCAAGTTTCCCGGCGGTCATACATGCCCTCGTGGATGGCAGACCCCTCCTGGCTGAAGTCCATCGAGGTCCCCCGAGAATACGCGACGGGGTTGGCCTTTGAGGAGTTGAGGGAATCCGTCCGTTTGACGTTTGCATCGCGGTTGTCTGTCATCCAAAAGGCAGCTAGACAAGCCACCACCTCGGTGCTTGCGGAAAGTGCACGTCGCACCATGTCCTCTTGGGCCGAAAACGATAGGAAAAACGAAATTGCATCGTCTCAAAGCTCTCTGATGTCTCTGTTAGCGGATGCAATTAAGGCTGTAACACAACGTACACCGTGGGACCCAGTGGATTGTGGAACAGAGATGCGAAAGGAGATGCTTGCGGTTTTGCTTAAAAGATTTCTTGATCGGTCCCTTGATCCGGGTGCTGTGGGAATATTTGCGAAAAACGTCCTCCGTCGTGCCTCCACCACGGATGTCGCAGAAGAACTGCAGTACCTTTACGTAGCCTTCACGCATGACAAAACTTGGAATGGTGAGGACCCATACAGAAGGTTAGAAAATTTTATACATTTTGCAGACAATGAAAAGTTTCAGGAACATTGCCTTGAGGAAGTGAGGCGACGACTTCATATGCTGAATGTAGAATTGAATGGGAAAAACAATAAAGAAATGCATGCCAAGAAGGTTTGGGAAGACATTCATGGGCCCCAACGTGGCGAATGCTTTGGCGGGTCCATCACACTCTCCCTCACTCGCGTAAATCTTAGTGGTATTTCCGGGAGCGATGCTTCTAAAAATGTTGGCGGTGCGAAAAAAAATCTACCAAAACGCATCAAAGCAATTTGGACTCTGCAACAGGAAGGTCATCGTGTTGCTTCGGCAGTTGTGCCGGGCAAAAGTACCTTGAAAAACGGTACGTACACGTGGCAACCCAATAGCCGTGCCACATTGATGGTTCCGAAGGGCGCCCGTGAGCATTTCAGGAATTATGGCATTGTTCTTGAGCTTTTTTTGTCCCAGACGTCCTGCCTTTGCTCCCCCTCACGAGGGAAGCCGTTAGCCTCCACAACCATCACCGTAGACGACGCTCTTTATGTGAGTGTAGCACGACCGAACTCCCCACTGCGTACTTCTGCTGCGTCGTCTTTGAATGACGCGCCCAGTAGAAGTGGCGGTTGTGAAAATGAGCCCTTTTCTGATTGGAATGTTGGAATTCGGGGTTATCATTTCTCTTCCGTCTTGTTGTCACAACCCACCACCTCTCATAAAAACGAATATCCATATAGTATTGAAAGTGCAACGACCCTGTGTAGTATGTGTTGTCTTAACAATGATCACAATGCAAGACCCCCTCCAATCAACCTAGAGGGAGAAGAAAACGTCACCGTACGAAAAGTGGGATCCGGTAAAATGTTTCAAGATGCATGGAGTAAAGACCATCACAATATGTTTTTACGTCTAGTTGATATTTTGGGTGATATTGACGACATGGGTGTGGCAATTATTAAGGCATACTGTCGCCGCTACTTGATTCACGGGGAACTTGAAACGGTTGCCCTGTTAAGCGCTGTCTGCACGCACTCCAACTTGGCGGACCAAAATTCTCGGGATCTATGCACCAATTCCGTGGCCCTGCTGGTAAAATACCGTGGTAATATGACGACACATGTAACAAAGCAGCTTGTAAAGGAATCACTTGATACAACTTATTCTAACGTAATTGACACTTTGTTATCTTTAGAAGAAATGAGCTCGGGGTCATTAACATCTTCTTCGGTCTTTAATCCGCGTGAGGCGGGACGAGTGGTAGAGGACCTGAAGAATATTCTTCTTCTTATTGATAAGGGTATGAAAATCAACGATGTCATTCTTCAGGAGGCGCAACGAGATACCAAACCCTTGGTAGAGGCGTTGGAAAAATTGGATGGACGTGTGTTGCGTGAACATCGCCGTGGTGTGGTGCGTGAAACCGCGACCGACCTGTTCCTGCCGGATCTTGAGAAACGAGAAGATGCAGCGCAACTAACCGGCAAAGCTCATTGCCTCTATACGTTGATTACGGATGTAACTGAAAGATGCAAACGTGCCTTTTCCTTTGCCAAAATGTCTGGGTCTTCTTCCGTAATGGCTGTTACCATGTGCCGTATTGAAAGCATTGTCAACGCCATGAGTGTTCCACTTCGTAATGTTGTGACACGTATTTTAGCGTGCCTTATTCGCGCACCTGAACCGGATCCCCTTGGTGATACGCTTGGATTTCTTGTCTCCACATACGGGTTGGTGATGGATCTCGTAGGTGTTCTTGATCCTGAGGATGGAACGGCGTCCATATGCCGTACTTTAGCAAGTTGCTTTACAGATTTCTTGTCATCTTGGTTTCCCCTGTGTGAAAGTCATATTTCTGCATGGATGTCGAGTATTGTGACGAATGAGGCACTGGAACCTCTTATGCGAAATACGGTGCATTTCAACCACTCCCCTGGACTTTTTCAAGATTTGCTTCAGGCTCTTTTTGCGGTTTTTCTGCGTGTGTTCGCATGGAGTGAGCCCCGCCAGCATGAAATGTACGCCGTACATTTTTTTAGGCTTGTACAAACATTAGGAGAAGCATTCGTTGATGCCGTTGTTGCACGGGGTCGCACCAGCTCGCAGTTAGAGGAGTGGTTAGTTTGCTTGAGCAACTTGAATCGCTACCAAAAAATGGTGCGGGAGTTTGGGGAAAAAGACGTCACGCAGCAACTCATTCCTTTATTGTGTGATACTGAGAACTTAATGGAACACCAACGAAGAGTGATTGCGGAGCAGGCAAGAGCGTCAACAATGGAGACAAAGGAGGAGTTTGAGAGGAACATTGGAAGGGTTTTGGAACAGTCCGTGCTGAGTTTTCTGTCAGATCTCACTAACGCAAAGACTTTAGAAAAGATGCCTGTGACGCCTTCCGTTATGAAGGATTCTGCTCATCGCTTTAAAATATATCTTGGGATGCAGTTTCGGACAGCTAAAAATAACCTTGACGATGAGCTGTTTGTTGAATTCCTCAACGAAGTAGTTTTACGATCGTACTATGGGGCATTTCACTCTCTCGCGCTGCGGGAGGGTAAACGACCACTTCCAGAAACTCATGTGGCGTATCTGCTCCATCTCATGCAAGTTCTTGACCAGGAGATAGAGTTGCTGGGCGGCAACTTACTGCACACGGAGCCTCTCACCTCGCGGCAACGAAGCGGGCGCATACTGACGGCACTTTTGGGGCAATCAAGCCAAGTGCTGGTCCAAATGGCCAAGACGGAGAGGTTGGATAGAACTGAACGCGTGCAAGTAATGCTTCTCTTGCGCTCTCGCACAGACGGCATTGCCAAGCAGTACTTCACGACGTCTTCTGATAAATGATTTGGTTACATTTGCATGTTGATCATTTTTGTTTTGTTTTTGTACCTGTGTGCATGTACAAGGCTTTTGCTCTTGTTTTTTATTTTTTTTTTTGCTGCGATTGTTTATTATGGTTGTTATTCTTTACATTTTATTCGGTTTATCACCGTGTCTTTCCTTGTAGGATTGTTGTTTTTTTTTCTTTTCCTTGTGGTTATTGCCTCTACCCACCCACCCACCTCCACGCACACAAAATACGTGCGGAAAGGAAACTTCAAAGTCAAGGAACGCGAAGAAAAGAAAAACCTCTACTTTTTGTAGACGTTCATTGCTTGCACGACTCAATCCGAGTTGAGTGACGAAGAGGCATCGCGGAAGTGGGACCGTTGAATTCTAAGAGAGTGAAAAGCAGCAGGATGTTTTATGTTGACGCGTGCAGCCAAAACTACCGAATGCCCAACTCCGCCCCGGTTTTTTCCCAGGGTTTTCCTCAACCGAACCGGGCACCGTCTTTGGTTTCCCCTAACGACGTTCAAAATGGTACCAATGATGGCCTGGTGAATCCGCATCAGGCACCCCTGTTTGCCGTCTCCCAACAGGGTTCAGTAGTTGCAGCAAGTGTTCTTCCACGCACAGTGTTGTGGACAGCGAACGGGATGTACGGCGTAACGCAGATGAGGGAAGGCCCCGAAGAGGGAGCAACTCGATTCGTCCCATCAAAAAGTCCCGATGGAACACCCGTGTCAGCGATGCAGTCCATGTTTCTTCCGCCGATGCAGCAACAACAACAAGCTTCCAATTGTCCTCTTCTCTACATTTTGACGACTGTCGCAGTGCCACAGACGTATCCGCAGACCTCTCTACAAGAGCAGAAGAGCCAACATGTCACCCCTGTTACGCACCAAATTATTTCAATGAAAGGCCCCAGCGTTGCACCATCGCAATCCATCGGCATTAACACTCTAAACCCTTCATGTATAACGAATAATTCTGACGCCATGCAGACATGTGGGTCTGGCAGTAAAGTGAATGTCAATGTGGTGTGTCGCCATTTCATAAAAAGTTGCTGCAACCGCAGAAAGTGCCGTTTCCTGCACACGCTCAACGAGGCCCCGCTCGCTAATATTTGAGGGATGTGAGTGCGAAAAAAGAGGACACGAGTCGGTCATGGCGTCGGGGGGTGACCTTATCACTGTTTCTGGGAATAACCAAGGTGGGGGCAGGAGGAGGAGGAGGAGGAAGGTGGAAAAGAAAAACAATGAAGAAAAAAAAAAGAAGGCGGTACTAAAGAAGGGTTAGGGTGGAAACAGTGAAAGGGAACTGAGTGACGAAAGAGATGCGCCGTCCTTGTGTATTTTCCATCTGAAAATCGGAAGAAAAAAACAAAAAACGAAGCAGTTTATCAAAACAAAATCGGGACAAGTTCATGTTTTTGTTTATTTTATTTTATTTTTGATTTTTTTGTTTTTGTTGGGTTCTTAATGAAGATTCTTCCTTTTTTTTTTTTTTTTTTTCCTTTTTTTCTGTGGGTGTGTGTGCCCGAGGGGGATTGGCAGCCACGCCCACACATGCTGTGGCTTGTGTACCCCTTCACGCTCGACTGGCGAGGGGGAGCAAGGCCCAAGAAGAGAGAGAGAGCACAAGGGAGGAGGCAAAGTGGAAGCCCCCCACTCCCCCTGTCGTCGAATTTGTTTGGGCAAAAAAAGAGCGCAGCAGCGGGAACGCCCCAGAACAGAACAGAACCGAACAGAAGAAAAAAAAAAAAAGAATTTAATTGAATCAAAACATGAGAACACATTTTTGACGGAGAAAAAAAAAAGGAAAGTAAAAAAATGGTTAATAAACCTGCAGAAGCAAAGAAAAAAAGAAAAAGAAAATAAAAAAAAAAAAAAAAAGAGAAGAGAGAGGAAGAGAAGAGAAGAGAGAGTATTAAAAGTGGAAGAAAGAACAGTGGGAGAGTAATGCCAGATTCATACCCCATCCATCAATAAACATTTTTGATTGTCCCCAGTTGGGAAGGGGTGGGAATGTGTTCAGCTTACTGCGTTATACAATGTGTGAAAGGTGTAAAAAGAGAATATACATGTATACATATGTATATTTATGTATGTATATGGGTGGAAACATACATAATAAAAACGATGGAATGAAATGCGCCTTAGATTTGACTCCCGTACTCTTTTCAACTTTCAATTTGCATACATGAAAGGGAATTGAAGGAAGAAAACGAAAAAAGAAAAAAAAAGAAAAAAAAGTGAGGGGGATGAGGGGACAGAAACAACGAAAAGAGTGAGTGGAGATAAATAATAGGGAGGGAGGGAAGGAAGGGAAGGGGTGGGGCGTTAGCGATGATGATGATGGAAGGATTGGTTTCATTCCTCTTGTTTTTGATTTGATTTTACCACCCTTTTATTTGTTGATGCCCAAATTTCCGTTTCTTTTTTTTATTTTATTTCATTTTTCCTTTTTATTTTATGAAGGGGTGGGGAGGAAAGAGTTCTGCACCTATTTTTTTTTTTTTTTCTTTCTTTGTTTGTTTGTTTTTCTCTCTTTCTTATTGTACGGTGACTGTGGAGAGGTACGCCTTTTTGTTTTTATTTCTTGTTGTTGGAGTTAACTTGCTTTTGTGTTTTGTGAGTCTTGTGCTTGTTTGTGTTTGATGCTGTTTTTTTTTTTTTTTTTGTGTGTGTGTGTATGTTTGTGTCTTTTTGTGTGTATTTTTTCCTTTTGAGGGCTTTTTTTTTTTTCTTTGCCGTATGTTGAGCCTGTCCCGCTTGTCTTCCTTTTTTTTTTTTTTTTCAAAAACATTTTTGCAGCAGCACCAACTCTATACGTGTATGCGGCGGGGGGGAGGGGAGGGTACATGGACGCACGATTGCATGTGCGCATGACTTTCTACTTTCGGAGTTTATTATTCTTTTTTTTTTTTTTTTCTGTTGTTGTTGTTGTTGTTTTTATCTCTTTTATTTTTATGTTATTTTTATTGAGGGGATGGGAAAGGGAGGGGGGTTCTCGCACATCTTTTCCTCATTTGGATCACCAACTGCTTTCTCTGTGGTGGTTATGGCTGTAGCGATGAAGTGGTAGGAGTGAGGCATGGCTTTCTATGCAATGGTGTATTCACTGTCAGTTCTTTTCGTGTTTTCTTTTTTTTTTGTGTGTGTTTTTCTGTTTGATTTGATTTTGATTTTTTTTTTTTTTACAGTCATCATTCTTTTTGTTTCAAAAGTTTATTTCCATGGACATTCATTCTTTTGTTGTTTTTTGGAGAAGGAGGGGGGTGCACGAGCATCGTCGATGTCATCCAATTTATCACTGGGAATAAAGTAGCGGAAAAGTGATGAGTTTGGTGGGGGAGCAGGGCGGAGTTTGGGCGAGAGTGGCGAGTGCAGTAGACGATATTCCTTCTTGTTTCCTGTTTGTTTGTTTCTTTTTTCCCTGTTTCATGTTGCCCAGCTCTCTGCTTGGGTGTGCTGTTGTGCACTACGCAAGCGATTTGCTTCTTTTATGTTTTTTTTTTTTTGTATTTTGTGTTTTTTTATTTTTTATTTTGATTTTTATTTGTTTATTTTTGGCTGCTCTTACTGCTGTGTGCATGTACATGTGTTATGTGTTTTTGTGTGTCCTGTTCATGGTGTTATTTTTCCTTTGGGTGCGTTTTTCTTTAATTGCCGATGTGGACACGTCTGCCCGCGTTTGTGTGCGTCACGCTCGGCTGCGGCTGTGGCGACACGTACAAGGCACACGACGGGGGAGAGACGCGTGCACGTCCCTGGCACGATTGCACCCCACCGGCGACAACGCGCGCGTACAACAGACGCGCAGCGCATCACCGGGCACAACACAACGCACCGGCATAAATTAGAAGACATTTTACATGACGAGGGGATGAGAAACGAAGGAATAAAAGTGAGGGAGGGGGGGGAGAACAAACAAACAAACAAAAAGAAAAGAAAAAAAAAAAAAGAGAGAGAGAAGGTGAGGAAAACAAAAAAGAATTTTGGTGGAAGAGGAATAAAACCCAAAGGGAATGTGGTAGAGTGGAGGGTGAAATATAAAAAAAAAAAAAAAAGTAGGAAAATAAAAATAAAAAAAGAGAGAATAGAAAAAAAGAAGACTCGGATGAGACAATCAAAAGTAAACATTTGTGGCTTTTCGCGGCAGATGCAGAACGCCACATTGAGGGATGAGTGTGAATAATTGTGCGATGAAAAAAAGAAAAAAAAAAGTGGCACGTACACTGCTGACGAGGGCACGTGCTATAGATATACAATAAAATACATTGCATACATAAATATATGTTTTTTTCCGTTTTTGTGTGCTGTTTGTCAGTGCGTTAAAAAAAAGAAAAACAATCAAAAAGAAAAAAAAAATTTATTTGTTTTTTGTTTTTTGTTTTTTGTTTCCTTTTGTTTTCTTTTTTTTTTTGCACTTTTTTATGCCTATTTTTATTTATTTTTTATTTTTTTTTTTTTTTTGTATGCGTGTCGCTGGCTTTCTGGCCACTGTTTGTGTGTTTCCTTTTTTTGTTTACCTTTTCTTTTCCCCCTTTCTTTTTTTTCTTGTCATTTTTGCTTCACGCAACCACCCCTCCTTCAGCAACATGCCTTTTTTATGTGTGTTTATTTGCCTGCTCGTCCCTCCTTTTCTGCATATTTACTGGCGGTTCTTTTTTCCTACTTTTTAAAAAAAATTTTCTGCATGCACGTGCACCTGTGCGTTGCAGCCGATGCGTCTCCGCAGAGTTGCACAGAAGAAAGAAAAAAGGGGCGGATATTTTGTGTCGACACGTTGCAGGGAGGGAGAGTGGGGCGGGAAAGATGATCACTTCAGCCCCATTGCTGGCGGTGATGCTGCTTTTGTTGGCATTAGGGAGTCCATGCACCCGGGCGGAATTCCTGGGATGTCATTACGGCCTTTCCTTTGACCCTTCCATGACCTCGCTGGCGATAACGACGTTTTATGGCAGCACCGGAGGCCGCGAGCGATAGCCCAAGCAGTTTACCAGAGGCTGGGAAACAGACGAACCGTGTGCCTGGGACAACGACGCGAGGCCCCCATCCCACGCCCGCGGGTCTTTGCTGTGTGAATGGAATTCAACACATGTCACCCCCGGTAGCAGATAGGCGGCCTCCTTTTTCTCGAGGATTGCAGTGGCAAGGCGGAGGGCATAATTTCACGGGAATTCAAAGCCTTCCAGATGACAAGTGCACTGGGTCTTTTCTCCAACGAATTGAATGGAACTGTATACGACACGAACCATCACTGCTACATGCAAAAATTGGACTTGGCGCCCAATCGATTTAGCGGGTCATTACCGAAGTCATTGCCGACTGTGAGAAGCCTCGTTGCGCTGCTTCTTGAAAACAACCAATTTTCGGGCGAGACACCGGATTTGTCTTCTCTGCAGAATTTGCGACATTTCGCTCGGGCACAACAACTTCTCCGGCCGTCTAGGCGCATGGGTTTCACTAATGACGAATTTGGGATCGCTGGAGCTGCAATACAATCGCTCGGGAGGTCCTCTTCCAGAGCTGCCAGGGAAAATTACGCATGTAAACTTTTCCGGAAGCAACTTTTAAGACGATGTTCCCAAGAGCTACGGTCGACTGAGGTACCTGAGGTACTTCAATTGTACCGGTTGCAGTTTGACCTGCCCGCAACACTTTTTTCTTCCGTCATATCCGCCTCTCGTCATACTGAAAGGCAACTGAAGGAACAAACGTAAACGAAGAGTGAATTAAAATTGCTTGGGCCATAAAGAAGTGTTGGTGTCCTTTTTTTTTTTTTTGTGTGTGTGTGTGTGAGTTATTCTTTCGGGTTTATTTCACACAGAAACAAACACGCTTTTACTCTGTTTGAGAATAGGGAATGCGGAAGTCGTTTAACGCGTTATTTGTTGTCATTAACGTTACTTGTGCTGTTTTTGATCCACTCCTCCAAGGTGAGAAGAAACAACAAAGCAGTTATATGATGCCATCGTGGTATGTGTTGCATCTACCCAATTAAAAGCATGAACTTCTATCGGTGCCTTTTGTGTATATTTCTGTTATTGGGAATCACCGCCACTGTTTCTTTTCCTTTTCCTTCTTTTGGTTGTTGCCACTAAATAAAGGATCTTGCGTATATATTTAGATAAAGATGGACGCAAACGTTCCGGCCGCATTTTTGGCCAGCCTCGTTGGCAGCACAGTGCACGTTAAAAGCAAGTGGGGCCCGGTGTACGTTGGGACTTTGGTCAGTTGCGATCCATACATGAACCTTCAGCTGCGGGACACGGTGGAAAAGGCAAAGGAGGAGACGGAACTGGGAGAGATGCTGCTGCGGTGTAATAATGTGTTGTACATACGTGAGGTGCCACAGTAATAAATAATCATAGCGGTGTTGTGAGACCAACAAGAAGCCGCGAGGAAAGGAAAATAAAAATAAAAATAAAAAAAGAAGGGGAGAGGGAATATAAAATTATTCCCATTGAGTTGTTGTCATGGAGACGATGCAATCGCCACAATTAAGTGGAAGGAATCAAATTAGATGATCTTTTCCCGTGACGCGGTGGGGATAAGGATAGAAGGAAATAGAAACCAAACGGCTACGTATAAATATTCATGCCCATGTTATTACTGTTTATTTAGACATCCTTTTTTTTTTTTTGCTTGCTTCTGTTGTTCTTTTATTTATTTATTATTTTTGTTGTTTGGCTTTTTCTCTCTTTTTTTTTTTTTTCTTTGTTGTTGGTGGTGGTGGTGGTGCGTGCACTTGTGTGGTCACGCTGCCGGAATAAAAATCCTAACAGCACCACAGCCAGTGATAATCGTAAGGAGAGTTTTCACAAGAGACTCATCACAAATAAGCGAAATGGCGCACATTCCAACCAAGTGGGCGGAGCGTAAGGATAAGCTTTATGTCACCCTTCAAGTGAGCGGTGCCTCGGATGTCGACGTTAAGTTTACCGAGAATACGATCAGCATTACCGGTAAGGGCATCACGCCCAAGGCTTCCGAGCCACACGAGTTAAACGACAAGATCACCCTCTTGAAGGAGATTATACCCGAAAAGTCCAGCTTCAAGGTTTTGGGCGTTGCTATCCAGGTGTGTGCAGTCAAGAAGGAGGAGGGATACTGGAACAAGCTTGTGAACCAATCAAGCAGCAGCACCGCGAATTGGCTTTCCGTGGACTGGAACCTTTGGAAGGACGAGGACGAAGATGATGATGGCCCTGCGGGCTTTGGTGATTATGGTGATCTTTCGAACATGATGAACATGGGTGGCATGGGTGGCATGGACGGCATGGGAGGCATGGGAGGCATGGATGACTCAGACGACGACGATGAAGATGAGGCTCCGGCTCAAGCGGCCGACCTGCAGGACCTGGACGCGAAATAGAGAATTCCCCCTTGTGTCGTAGAGGGGAGAATAATTTAAGTGAAAGCTCACGGAAAAGGAAAAGAAAGGAATAATAAGAAGAAAAAAAAAATGGATAAAAAAGTGGCTGACAGAACGTGAATGGGAAAGAAGGGAGAGAGGAATAATGTCTGGTGTGGAGTCGGGGATGCAGAAGAAACAAAAATAAAAAGTTAAAAGATCTCATACCCTGAGCATTACATCAGACGATCAAAGAGAAGAAAAGGGTCAGTTGAAAATTTATGGATGCACTACGTCATTCCCCATATTTCGTGAAGTCTTCGCCTTCATTTTTTTTTTTTTTGAAAATATTTATTAATTTATTAATTTATTATTTATATTTATTTTATTATTTCGTCTATCAACCTATGAAGCAGGATAATTAAATAAACGTATATATATATATATATACGGGTGTCTGTAGGGGGCTATATGAACCAGGCACGTCATGATCACATGTAATCCACGTGCCTTTGGAAACACACCATCTCTGTGATTCATGTTGTTTTTCTTATTATTATTTTGTTGTTGTCGTTGTGGTTTGTTTTGTTTTTGAGCTCTGTTCTTTTGCTTTCCTCAGTTCCACGGTCACTGGGGGAGGAACACACTTTCACACACACACACACACACACACAAGCACAGGCACAGAGAAAAAGAGAAAGCGTGGGGAGTGCCCAACAGGAGGCGAAGGGACAGATTGATCAGAAAAGACATCAACGAAGAATTATAGTGGTGAATGGACGGGTATTCTCTTCTCGAGCGCCTTGACGCGTTTTTTAGTGAAGGGGAAAATACAGATGCGATTGGCAATTTTTTATCAGAGGAGCAGGGTGTCATGCAGCTGTTGGGCCAACCCACTGACTCACAAGAGGCGTTGGAGTTCTACTCCTTGTTTAAGAGGTACGCCGTGGTTGTGGATAACTTGCTTAACGCATTTATTGAGCGAGAATCCAAATTAGGATACGTCATCGACTTGGAGCAATTGGCTGCTGCAGTCATGAATGAGTGGCATCAAGAGCAAGATTTCTGTCGATATGTTTGCACGGCATATATTGCTGGTGCGTTGGACTTTGACTCCTTCAAGCAGCTTGTGGCTGATGTCAATGCGATAACCGCCTACCCCTTCGGGGATGAGTCTTCAGATGCCGACAGCGTGACTGAGACAAACACACAGGAAGAAGAAATATGACGAGAATGTGCCCTTTCTTTAGGCACTCTGGCGGACTCTCACCGCACAATTCTCTTTTTATTGACGGTGAAATTCCTCGAACCCAAAATCATCACCATACAGAGATAATATATATATAATTTCGTGTATTCAGTGAAATTAAAGAATTGAGTGCGTTCCTGTGTGTGCGTTTGTGAGGGAAGAAGTTACCGGCGCGTCGCCTAATGGTTGGAAACTTTTGATATCCTCTTGTGAATGTCTCTTGATTTTATGGCTTGAAGGGACGCATTTGTTAACCATTTGTACACCTCAATGTAGTGAAAAGCACACGTGCTTTTTCTCTTTGTTCTTTCTGTTAATTTATCCATAGTTATCTATATATCTGTCTGTTAGATACGTCTCTCCTGCATGGATGGATCCACTGCATTGTTCATTTGCCAATGGTGGTGGCTTTGCTGTGGAATTTAATCCCATAATTTGTCTTCGTTTGTATCGGTGCCGTGACATTGCTGCTCTCGCAACAGAAATCACAGATGCATTTGACCTCAGTGGTGTGGTTGTACCCCTTCGACCCGTGACGGACACGTACCTGGAGCAGCTCGGCACATCACAAGAGCTTGCACGTTGTCTTTCTGAACATGAAGAGCCTCATTTGGTCAGAAGTTTGCAGCCGACGGACTTTATTTCCTCTTTCCTACGCGTGGAAAACGTTGTTGTCGCCACGTCACTTGGCCTATGGAAAACGACTCGATACACCAATGAAGTTATTGAGGCTGCGCGGACCCGTTTTTTGCGTGGCGTGGAAGAAAAGCGTCGGTCGAAGAAGAGCAAACTCCCCATCCGACTTTTTTTCAAGTTTCTCAACGAAATGCTAATTGACGTTTTGGTCATGTCTACTGACAGGAAGTCGGTAGTTCTGTCGTGCGCTAGTACCACCCGTCGTTTGGCTATGGGCGCTGTTGCCGGCGAAAAAGTTACATCCGTGCCGAGTTTTCGTACCCTCCTTGCGCTGGAATTCAGCCCCAGTGAGGGGTACTGGAGCCCTTTGCTGCTCCCGGTGCAGCTTCAATCCCCAAAATTGAAACTGGATATTCCGGAAATTCGTGATGACACAGGCTCCTGTAGCAATTCAGATTTTCTCAAGCCACAAACATTGACAAGCATCTTTGGCGAAACGGCGCAAAGCTGCAACCTGGAGACGATGATGCTTGACCGAACTTTTTACAATCCGCAACGAATATCGGCGAAAACGAGTCGGGATTTGCAAACGCTTGAGGGGAAGGGGGATGGAGAGTCAACTTCAACACACTCACCTTTTACTGGTATGAGGTATCCCAACATCAGTCAAACGGACCTTCAGCTCATAGAGGTTTTGCGGCGCGGTCTGCACCCAGTTTTTCGTCGTAACCGTGTTCGATTTTTTGTCACGTTTTTTGTGGCAATAGCGGCATTTATTGTGGGTCTTGTGCTTATCATTTACGCTAGCGTTACCCTAGAGACATGCTGTCATCACGTTTCTTCTCGCGCCTGTTTGAACGGTGCGGAAGATCCGCCTAGAGATAACCGCAGTAACTTATTTTGCAGTGCTGCCAAGAATCCTGCACTTACAGAAGCAAATCAGTCATTTTTCTTTGGTCATCTCACAAGCCCCGGTGGGTTTCTTGTTGCAGCAATATGTTGTATGTTTGTGTCGTCTCTTCTGGCAGGAGCGGTAAGTTATTTCACGACAAGGGCAATCGCTCAGAAAAATTCGCGTCCTTTTTTTTACAAACTCATGGTGGCTTTTCATGTAATTCTTGGTGCGTTTGCGTGTGCCTTTTCCGCATACACGTTGTCTATTTTTTCCCATACAGTGCATGAGGTACCTTGTTCGTTGTTTAGTGGAACAGTAGCGGCTTCCTGCAGCCGTTTCCAAGCACTCTATCCGGAATTTACGATTGATGTTCGGGCTCGCCATCCGGTGCACGCAGTCTTTGCGTTATCTTTTATCTTTCTTTTTTTTTGCGCTGTGGAATTTTTTGCATCCTTGATGTCGCCTATGGTGGATGATGACATCCTGCATGCTTTGCAAAAGGCAAAGCCTGAGACCAACGTTTTTTACCCCAGTGTATACGCCCCTGATGGTATAACTGATGTGGAGAAACGAAAGCTGCGGGGACACATTGGGCATCTTCTTCATATGCAGCTTCAAAAGCAGATGCAGCAACAGGACACGCTCCTTACCCGGAATCTCACAATTGGTGAAATGATATTGGCCAAACGTGAGAAAAGTCTTATGGTTCGTCCGTCTCAGGGAAGTTTTGTCATGAATTCACGTCACTGGAATGAGGAGACGCCGCAAAATCCGCTGCACTACATGGCATACTCCGATAATACAAGCGGCGGAAGTAGCACGGACAGAGAGGAGGAAAGGAAAGAACTGGATGAAAGGGAAGAGAAGCGTGGACTGCCGCCTCGGCTACTTGCGGAGGTGGAGAAAATCAGTCGTCGTGTTAAAACATCGATGGATGGGAGAACAGATTTGGTTAAACCGCAGCTTCTCAGTGAATCACCCAAATAATTTTCTGTTGTTGTTGTCATTTTTTTGTTGTTGTTGTTGCTTTGGGGAGAAGAAGAGGAGGAGAGACTTTTTATGAGTATTGTAAAGATGTCATCATCTCTTTTTTTGCTTTTTCCTTCCCTTTGCTATCTTTTCCTTGCTTTTTTATTTTTGTCTGTGAAGAACAGAGCAACTGCACACGTTGAAATGGATGTGAAAATTAAGGGCGCACATTTAGTCGGACGTTGGTTGTGGGATTGTCGCAATGATACATGTGGTATATGTCGACAACACTTTGAGGCGTGTTGCCCACAATGCCGCTTTCCCGGGGATGACTGCCCCATTCTAACAGGGAGGTGCACGCACACATTTCACATCCACTGTATTGAACGATGGGCCGAGCGCGAGCAGGGGAATGCTGCGTGCCCCATGTGTCGTCAGCCGTGGGAATTTTGATGCGACAAGATTAACTGATCTTTGATGCAATGAATTTTGTTTCCTTCTGCCTCTTGCCCTTGCTTTTACCCCGCACGCATTATTGTTATGGTCATTAGTTATGCTTTGCTGCTGTTGTTCAGTGCTTCTTTTTTGTTGTTGTTGTTGTGTATTAAATTTTTCCTTTTTTTTTCTTTTTTGCCTGTTTCTCTCCTTGTGGATGTCGTTGGGACTACAGGAACTGCAGGCTTGTGGATGATGCAGCGGTCAAGTGTCGTTCTCGTGGCTCTGGTGACAAGGGCGAAGTCATCGTCAGGTGCGTTGAAGGGAGAGGTGGTGGGCGGAACGGAGTCGGAGCAGCTCTCCGCATATGTCCCATCCTCGTCGGAGGCGCCCGAGCTCCTGCAACCGTACGTGGAGCCGACACCGTTTGTTAGCGCGAGGCGTCTTCAAGTGTTTTTTGCCTCGATGGGCATTGGCGCCACCACCATCTGTGTGGTTTATTATCTCCTCAGCAAATCGATGAGCAACAATCATGAGGAAGAGCAGCGCTACTTGCAGCGCGTGGTGGAATCTAACCGTCTGGCAATGATGGAACCGCAGAGTCTCGTTCCCGAATTTACGGCCCCGAGTTCCTTCAATGAGCTGAAGGAAAAGATGCAACAGCATGAACGCGAGCTTGAGCGTAAGCAAGCGCAAATAAACCGTAACACCATTTTGCTTCATAAGGAGGTTGTGTTTCGTTTGAAGGTTTGGTGGAATGCCTCTCTTACACACATACAAGAGGCCTTTGATCGACTTGGGACGGTGATTCAGAGACGTAAGGAGCGTGCAGCAGAAGCCCACATCAAACGAATATTAGAAGAAGAGGGATACGACTTAGTGAAGCTGCGCAGTGGGAAAACACACATCTGGTAGGCGGATTGTTTGGGCAGCGCTCTCCTTGCGGACATACGGAGCGCGGAGATAGAAAGTGGAGATGGAAAAAGGGTCATGTTGATGGTGGGGAGTTTGACAAACACACACACAAAAAAAATGGTAAATGATGAGAGTGGAAGAGGGAATTATGGATCTCGTTACTGGATGAATGCGGATTCGAATGCGTCAGAGCAAATGTACGTTTTTCCCTGATTCAGGAGGACATTCCCACCACCATCTCCACCAGAAGCAGCGGTGTATTGTAACGGTAGCTGATGTTGACGTCATGTTGGATTTGCCTACTTTTTTTCCTTTTAAATTTTTTTACCCCTCCCCCACGGCCGGAGTAGTGAGTGATGGCACCACGAAAGGTTTCTGCGTGTTTTTTTTTTTTTTTTTTAGCAGTCCGATGACGAGAGATAAAAATGCTTCTAGCAATTATTTAACGAACATGGCATGTTTTTTTTTTTTTCTATTTTATTTTTTTTGCACTTTTTAAGGAAATAGGCTGCTTACAATGTTAGCTTTGGTAAAACGGCAATGCGGTCTGGAGAATAGCCATGTTTTCTACGGGGCCTACCATAGCGAGTGGCGAAACAAGCTGGCGGATATTTTTTGCATGCCGATCCTTTTTGTCGCCGCGCAGTATCTTCTCTCGCAAGTTGATCTGACATCTTCCGTAGATTTGTCTCATTTTACCGCTTGCCTGTTTGCGGCATTTTATATACATATATACATATGGATGGAGTTTTTTGCTGGCGTCCCGTAAGCCGTTATCATTGGAATAATTGAGTACTTTTTCTTGCCATGCCTGCAGTGGAGACCGTTGTTTTTAATTTCAAGTTATTTGGCAGGGATTGCGGTGTAATTCTTTACGCATTGACGTCTTGAGAAGCGGACACCGGCGTTGAGAATTTACCGCAAGCATCTTTTTTCTGTGGTTTGAGCTCCTCGTCTACTTTGGATACAGGCCAGACCTGAAGAACAAAATGGACGCAAAAGTAAGGGGACTGCAGGCTCATTTGGTTGCAACGAAACACAAGTCTCAAAAAATTGCATTGTTATGGAAAAGTGGGTGATTATTATTACTATTATTATTTTTTTAGGAGCTGTGTGAAGAGAAGGATTGCGGGAGAGCTGGCTAACTTAATTGATGCATATATGCATCCGGGTAAAACGAATACGCACTTCTTTACGACACTTTTCTACCGTATGAATTCTTGGAAGGCCACGACTTTTAGAAGGAGCGGGGAGCCGATAGCGGCCGGTTAATTATTTTTATTTTTACCGTCCCGCCCGCCCCCTTTTGATCCTTACCCTGCGGCGGGGTGGTGTGGCTGGAGGAGCCCAAAGTCTGCCACATCGTAAGTAATAAATAAATATATATGTATACCATCCGAATAGAGTGAACGGGTCACAATTGTGGCTAACGGATGATATAGGAATATATACACTTACTTGCTTTTAAGCTTTGAGGGTATGGTGAATCCATTCTTATTCAATTCATCCCTTTTTTTATTTCCATCTTGTCTGTTTTCTATTATTGATAAACTCAGGATTCGGCCAGCGGCCCAGAGGATTATTCTCTTTCCCTTTTTTTTTTTTTTTTTTTTTTTGGGGGGGGGGGGGGGGGTACTTACGGTGTTAAGAAATACTAAAGGAAGGCACCGTGTGAATTTCACTCTCTGTCTCTCTCTGTGTGTTTGTCTGTTTTTTTCCGATTCACATGTCTTTTTTTTTTTGGTATTCCTTTTTCAGGGATTAGAGATTTTTTGTGTCTTTCTGCATATTTAACGACTGCGCATGTCTCTGCATGCATTATTTGCGTTATATGGAATTAATTTGTGTATTCATGGCAAGCGAAAGAGAGAAATATTTCACTCTCTCACTTTTTTTTCTTTCTTTCTGCTTTTTTGTAACGTGTCGAGAATGTAAAGGAGGTCCGTGTAGCGGTAAATACGTTGGATGGACGCAACATCTTTGCCGCCAACATGCGGTGAGGTGATGGATATACCAGGCATTCCCTCAGTCGGATGTGTGGCTGTCCTGCAGTACGAGATGGGAACCGCCGCTGGCTTTTCTTGCTGTGTTGTGGCCTCGAGAGAAGAGGTTTACATATTAGGGCCGGAATTACTCGTGCGTGATGGCTCACTCATCTCCGTACGAATATGGCGGCCTCATGTGGAAAAGAAACTCACTCGAGTTATGTCGCTTGTAGCATTTCTTTTGCATCCGGCAGCTGATGAGGTGTCTAATGTTTTTCAAAAGCACAAGGTCGAGGCAGAAATTGATGAGGTTTGTGCCGTGGTGGCATGGGAAGACGATGATGGACAGCAGCAGCAGCACATCACAACCCTCTTCTTCTCATTGTTGCAAGCACTGTCCACCCCTCAGAATGTCTCCGTCAAGTCGTTTGAGACTTCATTTTTTTATGAACGCAACCAACAACGCGTTTTACGTCTTTTTTATAGTCCTTCCTTTTCTAGCGAGTTCCGTAAAGGCAAGCATGTTGTCCTCTGTAGCGGTTATGATGAAACTGTGAGGAAGCACGCTTGTCTTACGCCTAGTGAAGAGCGCAACCGTCATATTCTTACACCAGGGGATCCGCGTGGTGTTTTATCAGGTATTTTTTCATTTGTTTTGTGCAATTCTGTGGTGGAGAACGATGTCTGTAGGTGGGATGTGACGTGGACTACCCACGCTCCTGCGTGGGTTGCATCCTGGATATTGCAGTCTCCTTTTGATGGTGTTGTATGTTCTCTTGCAGTTCAGAAGGAGGAAGCGTCTTCTGTTGTGGCGGCAATTGGAAAGACGAATGGACAACTGATTCTTTTTAACGCTGACGGCACTCATGTTTCCCATCGCTTTGGTGGCCCCATTGCGGATCTTGCATTTGTGAGCACTCGGTGTATCAGAGGCGACGAGAGGTATCGTGTTTGTGCGGTCACGGAGCTCATAGACCAACAGAAGGAGAATGCATTCTCTAGCTTGAACAGAATACCCGAGTTGGAAGTGGCAGATGATGGGCGGAGAAGCCTTGTTCTTCTTGACAGTTTGGGCCGTGTTATTGTCCTCCGGGACGTAACGGAGGGAATGGCGTCGGCACAAATTGTTTCGGATATTCAACAGTTTATCACTCTTGCGGAGAATCGAGCCTCCCACCCGAGCAGCGGCTCCGTTGCGGGAGAATCTGCAGCTGGGCGCCCAGTTACCGTCAGTTCAAAGAGATTTTTTGATATTTCGTCACTTCGTCAGTTTTTTTACCGCGGGAAAACGAAGAGGATTCAAAAGGATCGACAGGACGACAAGGTGGACTCCATATCCACACAAGAAAGTGATCCCATTAGACAACCAGAGCAAGAGAACGGAATGTTCGCTGGTCATATTTTGAGCCGCGGCCTTCTCAGCCTTGCGTCGCTGCCAGGACCACGAGACTGCACCGAGCTCGTGGTGAGCACCATGGGCCAGTCCATTGTCTCCATTCCATTTGATAAGAACGAAGGTGTTTTTTCAATTGCGGGATTTATTGAAGCATCGGAGGCGATGTTTTTTATCGACTTCGTTGACTTTTTTAACACGGGGGTGACGGAGCTGGTGATGGCAGGGATGCATCAAGTGTTAGTTGCAAGGCGATCGCGTTGCCAGCAGAAAAGGAGGGCAGCGCTTCTGCTACGACTGTTAGCGAGGCAAAAGATGCAGGATGCTACGTCCGGAGATGCGTTGCTTGGGGGTAAAGTGTAAAAAAGTGAGGGTGAAGACAAGAGGGAAGGCAGAAATAATAACGATGCCACTTATGGTCTGGTGCGGCAGTGTGAATTACCGCACACAAACAAACGAGAATTCCAGGAGTTTTATTAAGCTACAGTTCCACCCGCTTTTTTGTACCTTTCAGCCTTTTTTTTTTCTTTTGTTTCTGCCTGTTTTTTTCTTTGCATCCAAAAATTTATTTGTTGCCATTTATTTAATAGCATGCTGGGGATCTCAGAATGAGTCTCTTGCAGCATTTAACCTTGGATGCTTGTTCCCTCTCGTTCTTTTTATTTTTATTTTTTGCCTGCGTGTTGAGGGGGGAGGGGAATATTTATTTATTTACCCACTTCCTTCTTTGTGTTGGATGTATGTTCCTTTTAGCGGAGGTGCGGCGACGGCTGGCCTATGTGACACGCATGCTGGCGGGACGGAACGTAAAACCGCGGCATTTGTCTCAAACCAAACGCGGGCACAAAGACGAAAGACAAAATGTGTTCAGTTGAGGTTTCTTATTTTGGCGTCGTGTGTCTTTGTAGCGATCACACTTGTCCTTGTCGCGCTGGTGCTGGGCGATGCGAAGAGTATTCCGGAGAAGGCAGATGTACGAAAGAACACGAGAGCGAATAAGAAGCAAATAGCTCCGGATTGTTGGGCAAGGCCAGCGTGGAACGTGTCGCTGGAGATGGACCGCGCCCGAATGAAAATAAAAGCGGGCACGGGTTTTTTTGCTAAGAGCATTGACGAGTTAACCCAACAGGTGCCGAACATCACAAAACTCAATAAGAGTTGTCACTTTGCCTATCCACTAAAAAGACATATCACACTTTTTGAATATGCGAGCAAAAGTGCAAGGGGAAAATATGGTCGAACTCCCGTGACATTTTTTGATGCACTTCAGCAGGAAGTTGAGGGCAGGGTGGTTCGCTTCTCGGAGTCGCTTCCGCGTATTGTGAAACAGACGCCGGTGGTTTTGTCGCCTTTTTTTGACATAGGGAAAGGGTTTGGTCTGTGGGGTTCTTTTTTTCTTGGCCACCTGCCCGCGGAAACTGGTGATCAAGCAGACTTTGGAAGCCATGGTGTGGACTGGTGTTTGCCTTTGGAAGGGGGGTACAGTGGCTCTCAGGTTTTTGGGCCACAGCCCCCATTGTACGCGGCCGTTTTCCCCAATGCTGTGGTTTCCAATAGTCATGTTATTACATGTAATGGAAATGTGTACACAAGTGGGGGTTGTCTGAGACGTTGGTATCTGCCAAAAATCCAAAGTACAAAAGAAATTGATTGGCGTGGTGTTGTTGTAGGCCTCTGCGATGAATGGTGTAAAGGATATTATCACTTTACACATGAGCATTTACCGCGTTTGGCGCTGGTGCATAAAATATTACTTGAAAGGGAAGACGCAATACTGGCACTTTATGCCCCCATTAAAAAATTTCAGCTACAGTGGCTCACAGATGTCCTTGGTATCCCGTCTTACCGTATACTGCGGAAGCCAGGCCCAGTGCATGGGCATTTGGTTCTTTACCCCATTCCAGGCGGTTGTGGGACGTTATTTACACACCTGACGTATGCGTTACGTGACATTGTCTTTGAGCGACTACAGTTGGTGCCACCCATTCCTTCCAAGAAGCGTAAACTTCGTCTTCTTTTAGCTGAACGTGAAAGACTGTCGAGGATGCCGTCCAATTATCGCCAACTGAAGAAGATGCTGTTTGAAGAATATAAAACGTTTTTTGATTTTGGTGTTTTTTCTGGCAAGCTGCATATAAGACAGCAAGTGCGCTATTTTTACGATGCGGACGTTGTTATTGGCCCTCATGGGTCCAATCTTGCCAACGCAATGTGGATGCGTCACGGCACACATTTGATGGAATTTGTATCGTACAAGTACGCAAACATGTGCTATCACACGACGGCGAATACCATTAATGTGACGTATCATGCCATTTTTCATAATGCTGAAAAGGAAGGAAGCTATGTCCTCTCTTATGATGAGGTAAAGCGTCACATGGACCATGCGGTGGAGAAGCTGCTCAAATCTCCGTGAGGGATTTCCCACTATTTTTGTTATTTTTGCTATGTATTTTTGTGCTTGTCTGTGTGTCTGTCTGTGTGTGTGCTTTGGGCGGGGGGAAAGGGGTTGTTTTTATTTTTTTATTTTCGTTGTCTCGTTATCCGCTTTTTGTTATTTTTTCCCCCTCTTATGAATGTGCCTTGTGCAGCTCTCCACTTCTTTTTCTTAATTTTTTTTTTTTCCTTTGCTGTTTTCTTCTTCCATTTTCGTTTCCACTCGGTACTTGCTTATGCGGATGCCTTGTGGCTCTGGGATAAGGCGCCACAGTAGATGAAGAGGGTTTCCGGCTCCAAATACAAAAAATTCTCTCAGGAAAATGCCGACTACCTCTGCCAAGAGGTGCAGCGGATGGAGGAGTCCCAGGTGTTTTACCCCGGCGCATTCGTAGAGGCACTGCGAGAGCTGACGGAGGTTCTCATATGGGGCGACAAGAATGCTGAGTCGGTCTTTGATAACTTTCTGGAGCGCAGTATGATGAGTACGCTTGAGCGTGTCGTGACAAACGCGGAATTCCCTTCTGCGGTGAAGGTCCAGGCTATTCAATGTATCACCATGATGCTGCAAAACCTAACACGAAAATCATCCATATACTTTGTGTGCAGCAACAATCATCTCAACAGGATCATATCAATTTTCATCGATGACAATGACGAAGAACTATTCTCCATTTACGTCTCATTTCTGAAGTCTCTGGCACTTCGTTTGAACGAGGACACGGTGCAATTCTTTTTCGAGCGTGAAACCCGCGCTTTCCCGCTTTTTGACAGAGCGTCCAAACTTCTTGCTGCACCGGATCCCATGGTCCGTGCGGCGGCACGACAAGTTGTCATTAGTGTCGCGCAGCTCAATGAGCCCGCCATTAAGAACTTTCTTAGAGACGCATTGCAGGAAGTGTTCAAGTTGATATCAACCCTCTTGTGGTCGCAAATTAAAAATCTGGCTGAAGCAGCAGCGGAGTACGGCAACGTGGAGCGTCACAATGCGAATGAATTGCATCTCATGGGTATTTCTACACTTAGTGATCGTCTGGAGGATATTGTGGACGATATGTTTTATATTAACGACCTCTTTTTGGTACCACATGACTTTGCTCCTTTCTACTTGGAGTGTGTTCTTGAAGAGGTTGTTATTCAGCCGTTATTGATGTTACTCGAGAATCTGCCTTGTGACATTTGCTGTTTTTCTACAAACAGTTCCTTTACCCCTTGTGTTTCCGCATCCGTTGCGCTTTCTGTGCTCACCCGATGGATCTTGTTGAATAAGTCGGAGCGGCTCCAACGTCTATTTAAAGAGGGACTGTTAAATCCCTCCGCTTCTCATGACGGTGTAATGAAACGTTTGTTGAAAAGTGAATGCGCAGAAGTTCTTTCGGGGGTTGTCGTGCTGCTGAAGGCCATGTTAACATCAGGGCTTCTTGAAAATGAAAAGAAAGGGGGAGGAAATGGTCCGACACCTGATGGCGATGAAACGGACAACGAAGATATCTCAGAGGAGGCGTTGGATGAGAAAGAGATGCACGTCATGACTGACATTTTCAATGTCAACTGGAGCATTGAGCCAGAACACGAGGATTCTTTTCCTCCACTGCAGCCGCTGTCTATGATTTCTTGCGAAATATTTCTAGGTCGTATGAGCCAACAGGTGGAGAACGCAGTGAGATGCCCGTGGTTTCATGGTCTAATGTCGGCAATCTACTTTTTTATCACGCATCCTGCATATACTCGTTTTTCTGTTTTTGAATTGGCGCTCAGTGTTCTTATGGATTTTGTGAAATGTAGGCGGGAGTGTGTTGTTCTCTTCCGGGGGCTCTTGTTTCTTTGCCTCTTTATCGTCCGGCGTCGGGCAGTCACGTGCGCCGAATCCTCGGCGTTGCGGCAGGATGGTACTGTCACTTCCGCATCAATCCCTGCTGCTGCTGCTGCTAGTACTACTCCCAATTCCGTTCATACGACAACCGCAGCCGGCAACAAAAACAACAAGAGTGCCGGTGCGTGGCTGAGAACTCCATACGAAGTTGTATTTATCAAACTGGAGCATGTATCTCATGAATTTGGCCTCCGTGAAGAAAAATTGCGTGGGAATTTAAGTAATGAGGCAAGCTTTTTGTTGCCACTCCTGCCCAGTCTTGATTTCATCAGATCCGAACGAGAGAGGGGAAGTAATAGCCCTCATTTTGATTGCTGGGACGTTGTGCTCCGCAACTTCCGAGAGTACATCGCGGTACAGAAAAGTGTTGCAGCGGTCGTTCCACTTCGAAATCGTGCCGCACATGACCAATCGGAGGAGGAGAAGAGTGAGTTTCTGATGTGGTTAACTATTCGTCATTACGCCCACAGGATGCTCAATAGAGAGGATGGGTTTTTGCTTAGACTCCGTGATTACGGTGTTCGCCACCACGTGGGGACGAATGTGAGCCTCTCACAGAGTAACACGGTTTATTTTCGCTGTGAATTTGTTAAGGGGCGCTTTCTTTTTGGCGCATCGTCACCTATGGTGGCTGCAGGCACACCGATGTACATGCTTTTATCTGAAACTGAAGTCCTTTTTCTTTGCGCAGGTGATGCGCTGCGACCAGTAACAGATCGGGGGGTCACACTTTGTGTTATGTTTGCTCTGCAGATGATTTACGTGCAGGCGCTGGTTTCGCATTCTCCATTTAGTGTTATAGTCACCCACGTGCACCCTGCCTCTCCCCTCCAGCTACATATTGTGTTTCGTCACCGAAAAGCAGCCGCTTCCGCTGTAAATATGATTACGGAACTTTCTTCCTTGTGCCGGTTTAGTGGAGCCGCACTTGTCTGCCGAGCACTGAACCAGGATGGAGCTTTACATGTGACGAACGAAGGGGTCTCCAAGGCACCGATGAATTCCTTTAATAATGCGTAAAAGTATTGAACTGTTTTGCGTCACTCTTCATCCTCTCGCTTTTATGACTTCGTGCGTGAGGAGCTTTGATATTGTCACGCTCCATCATTCTTTTTTTTTCTTTTTTTTTCTTTTTTTTTCTTTTTTTTTCTTGTTTCTCTTGCCGTGTTTCAGTTTATTTCTGCCCTTTTCCTTCTATACTCCTCTCATAATGTTGCTTGGCGTCGTTCCTGCAGGCTGGCGATGGTTGAATGGCGGCGGGCAGCCGTGTCAACTTCTTCCGACGGATTTCTGCTGTTGGTCCTCCTCCTCCTCCCGTCTTCTTGTCGCCCACTGCCATTGCGTCAGACCGCACGTTAGAAGAAAAAAGGAAAGAGAATAATAAACAAATAAATAAAAAGGGAAAAGCGAACCAAGCACAGGAGGGGGGAAAAAATAAATAAATAAAGGGAAAATCAAACTGAAACATTTGGCTGAAATCATTCTTTTACACGCGATATCTCCCACCATCACTGCGGCCGCTGACATCTGACAAATTTGGGCATTTATGGTTTGTTGAAATTGCAAGGCATGAAGACAACGGCATCATTCAAACGGGGTGAAATAATTTCACCGGTTCCGGCAGACTACATAGTTGAACAAGACGCGCTTGTTCTCTCGGATGGCTGTCGTCTGAGACACGAAACAGGATTTAACGCCACAATCATCAGCCGCTTTCTTATTGCCACGAAGGACCTTCAAATGGGCGAGGAAGTATTGGTCAATCTCAACGTGTTTTTCTACGACGTGGGAGATGAAAAGGCATTTTTGTTTTCAGGGTTCAAAAATCTCGCGGAGGAGGAAAAGCAGGAGGTCTATATGTATGCGGATGAAAATGTACGACAGCAGGCGATCGCGGACGGGTTTGTTCCAAATCGCAAAGAAAGTGGGATTGACGTGGTGCGGACACGAAATTCACAACTTGTGACCGTGTCGAGGGGGAGACACGAGGTAAATAACATCGTATTTAGCTCCACTGGTGTTTTGCTTCCATTCCCAGTGCGCAGTACGGTTGAGCTGCCGGGCGACCAGCACCTGCGTCTTACGGGGGGATCAGAGTTTATCCGTCACGCCTGTCAGCCAAACCTGCGCCTTGCGATTGAGGGTGACTCTATACACGGCATCGCTCTGCGACCCATAGAGGGGGGAGAACAACTGACATACAACTACCTATGCACAGAGTGGGATATTGCAGAGCCTTTTCATTGTGCTTGCAACACAGATTCCTGTTATAGATTCATAAGAGGTTTTTATTATTTGAATGCGGAAGAGAAGGCACTTCTATTTCCAATTGTAACGGCGGCAATTCAAGAAAAGTACCATGCAGCACTCCCACAAACTGCTTCTTTGGCATCCCTTGAAAAAACAACGGTAATAGCAGTTACCCTTGAGGGAAAGGTCGCTGCCCAACGATATGTGGCCTCTGGTACAGTATTGATGAATGTCAACCGCTTTTGTGTACGTTCTCGAGAAGTTGTTCTTGACAGTTTGCACATTCCACATAGTTGTGACGCAAATACCGCTCTATTGGAAGGCCGTTTGGTGGCATCTAAGCCTCTCCTTTCCGGTGACCCGCTCACACTGAACCTTTGTACATTATTTTATGAACTCCCGCTTCCATTTGAATGCCACTGTGGATCTTCAAATTGTGCTCGTCTTGTTAAAGGGTTTTCTACACTGAGTGAGGGTGATAAAAGTGGTCTCATTCCACTTGCTGAGCGATCCGTTCTTCTGGAAGCAGCACGCCATGGTTTGAATGTAGAAAGCTCTAGTCCACTTGTAAAGATAAGGCGGTATCCTCCCATGGGAGAGGTAACGTTTGCTGCAGATTTTATTCCAAAGGGTACTCGTATTTTTCATATGAGAGGCCTTGTTATCCCCTTTCCAACGGTTTATACGGTATACCTTGGGGACGGCAAACATTTACTTTTTGCAGACGGGGCGCATTGCTTGGCGCATAGTTGTGACCCCAACACGCGTCTTTCTATAGATGCCTCAAATGGAACCGCCAGTTGTTTTGCCATGCGTGACATTGAACCAGGGGAAATTGTTTCCTTCAATTATCTTACCTCCGAGTGGGATATGGCATCACCATTTAAGTGCGGCTGCGGAAGTGCATCATGTTTCAGTATGATAAAAGGGTTTCGTCACTTGGATGAGGAGAGCCAGTTGCGCCTCTGGCCTCATGCAACCAGTGGTGTGAAATCTCTTTTTGCCCAGCACCGTCGCAGTGCACTGCCGAATCTTGACAACTCGTTGGTCTATCTTCACGAGAATTTAAGTGAACTGCGTCTGGCGCGGGACTTGTCATCGGGCGTGGTACTTTTTACTGCCACAACATTTTGTATTGCTGCTGGGGAAGTTGTCTTGGACGATGTGCGGCTGAAGCATTCGTGTAGTCCCACAGCTGTATTCCTTGAGGGACGCGTTGTGTTGAGTCGTGCCTCACTCCGAGGGGATGCCGTAACACTTAATATCAATCACTTGGTCTACAATAGCCCGGTTTTTGCATGCCATTGTGGCTCGGCGAACTGCGTCGGTGAGGTGCGAGGATTCGCTGGTCTCACAGACGAACAAAAGAACACGGAGATGGTGTATGTCGATCCAAGGGTGCGGGCGGCGGCGGTGGAAAATGGATACCGCATCCAAAGCTCATGTCCACTGGTGGAGGTGAAGCCAAATGGATTTATGGGACAAGCGACATTTGCAAAGAGTGACATTCGGGAAGGGACTCGTTTTTTTGAAGTATCCGGTCTTGTTCTTCCCTTTGCAACAATTTACACAATCCTTCTGGTTGATGAGCAGCATCTTCTTTTTGCGGATGGGGCACAGTGCTTGGCGCACAGCTGTGATCCCAATGTCCGTATCATCACAGACAATACGAGAAAACGAATTGGATGTATTGCTCTTCGGGATATTAAAAAAGGTGAACTCATTTCTTTTAATTATCTTACAACAGAGTGGGATATGCAAACGCCATTCACATGTCTTTGTGGCGCACCGCTGTGTTACCGCGAAATACGAGGTTTTAAGTATCTGGGAGATGAAGCGCGACAAAAAATATGGTGTATGGCGACGCCAGGGATTAAATCTATGGTAATAGCTACAAAAGCGGAAGATACATGGGCCCAGATTGCATCTACACGTTTTTTTGTCAGTAACGATGGTCTGTTGCACGCTTCGGAAGATATGAAGGATGGAACAGTTCTTATGAAAGTTTCCTGCATGGAAATTGTAAGGGAGTTTCTCTCTCTTGATGGAATTCGAATCCGTCATCATTGCTCACCCAATGTAGCCGTCATTGAAAATCGAGTTGTCGTGATTTTTCCTGTCTCGGCAGGGGAGGAAATAAATGTCGATCTAAATTGCTTGAGTTATTTACTTTTGGAGGCGTTTGAGTGCAACTGTAGTCAATTTAAAAGCCCACATCTTATTCAAGGATTTAAATGGTTGAACGAAGAAAAGAAACATGCTTGCATGATATTCACAGAGCCCAGTGTACGCGCTGCAGCTCTGAAGGATGGTTACAAAATGAAGTGTGATTCCTCACTGATTAAAATATGCGAGGGTCGCACGGGATTGGAGGCACATGCCACTGCGAAATATACCCCGCTGGCACTCGTTTTATGGACCAATCCAAGGGCCTTTGGTTTACCGGTCCTCAACAGCCTTGCACAGGTACAATTGGGCGGAAGGTAAACATCTTCCTCCTTTTTG
>NW_001849577.1:114345-116190 GCF_000209065.1 Trypanosoma cruzi | reverse complement strand
GCGTAACATGGAAGAAGGGGAATTCCTAACGGTTGACATGAACTTCTTTATATACGATACTTCATCCCTTTTTCCGCTTGCTTTTGCGGAGGGATGTCAAGGATTTTTTCATCTTCCGGAAGTTACAAAGCAGAGCCAGTTATATTTATGTGAACCATCCGTTCGTGCGCAGGCTATGCAGGATGGCTGGATTGTCAAATCTTCATCGCCATTGGTTGAAGTTCGTCGAAACGGGGAAATGGGGCAAACCGCTTATGCAGCCGCAAATATTGCCTTGGGTGAAGTGCTGTTTCACAGCACGGGGCTTGTTGTACCGTTTCCTACAATGTACACCATCTGTGTCGGAGAGAATAAACATCTTTTGTTTGGAGATGCCGCCGAATGTATTGCCCACCACTGTGACCCCAATTTACAAGTGGTGGTACACGAGGAAAATGGAACGTTTGATTTTGTGGCGCTTCGATCCATTACGGTAGGAGAGATGCTGAATTTTAACTACTGTACCACCGAATGGACTATGAATTCGCCTTTTGTGTGCCTCTGTGAGTCTGTTCATTGTGCGGGCACTATACGTGGTTTTTTACACCTGAAAGAAACGGACCGCCAGCGTCTCTGGCCAATCACAAGCCCCGTGGTCAAACGGTACGCGAGCAGAGAAAGTTATTGAATGCATGTTGGAAATATTGCAATATTTTTTTCTTATTTTTTTTTCCTGGAATTTACATTTATATATGAAGGTGTCTTGTTAGAAGCTTCTGCAAAGGGTGTGCGACCAACTGAGGCCAAATAAAAGACAGCGTGTCTTTTTAAAAGATCCTTTTTTTTTTTTTTGCAGCAATGGGAGGGGGAAGAAGGCCTCATTCAAACGCATATTCTTCCGTTTGTCGTTATTACCTTGTTGCCTTTGTTATTGTGAGAGGTGACAAATTGTCGTTAGGGAAACAACTTTTTTCAGGCTGATGTGTGTGTGTGTGTGTGTGAATTTTTGAAGGATTTCTCCCCGTATTGCTTTTGTGCGGAGCTCATTGTTGGATGTGTCGCGTCTCTTCTCGGTTAACTTCTTTTTTTCCTTATTTTTCTTCTTCTTTGCTGGAAAAAAAAAAAAAACAGGCGTGTGAAATTCAACGCCATTTGTGGAGGGATCACACACACACACACTCGCATTGTGCATTAGGCAACCGCAGTGGCGAGGAGGGAGGGGGGAAGTTTGATGACGACACTCACTCGGAAGCTACATTTTTACAAAAATGATGTGACGAGGGGTTACACCAACCCGATGCGACGATGGGTGTATCATTATTTGTTTGCTGGCCTTGCGGTTGGCGGGGGAGTGTGTCTGTGGGGGAATTACCAGCTTGCCGCGTGGGAGGCGCTACGGCATCCTGAAAACGGCAATCGCCTTTGCTCCACTGCCACCTTGGAGTTTTTGCTCCTCCTTCCTTTGAATTATGCTTCTCGCGCGTTTGGGTGCCTTAGCGAGAGTGGGTACGTCTCCGAATCCGTTCACCGCTTTTTTATTAAGGCTATCGTGTGGTGGTACAATATTGACATCACGGAGGGGAAGCAGCAGCAGTTTTCCACCTTGCAGGAATTTTTTGTGCGGGAATGGAAGAGTGAATCACGGCAGCTGGCCTCGGCTCCAATGACTATGCCCTCAGATGGAGTTGTGCTTTCAGTTCAAGAAAATGTTCAGGAGGAGCAGCTGGTACAGGTGAAGGGGATGACTTACAGCATCCGGCAACTCTTTCATCGCTCCATGGGCCCGGTGGCGGAGGGGCAAAAACGAGTTGCCATTGTGGTGCACCTACGAACGCAGGATTACCACCATGTCATTGCTCCATGCGC
>NW_001849577.1:113005-114245 GCF_000209065.1 Trypanosoma cruzi | reverse complement strand
GTATATTCCTGGGGCGTTGCTTCCAAACACACCGGCCGGCTTCCACTGGGTTCCATCCGTCTTGTGTCTGAATGAACGCGTCGTGGTTTTAGGACAGATTCACGATGGCGACTGGTGTGGAAACATCGGAATAGCGATGGTGGGTGGAACCCTTACAGGGCGCATCGTCCTTTACTTTGATTCTCGCATTCAAACCAATTTTTTAAATCCGCCAGAGTATGCGGTTCATCGGCGGTATACCAGTCATCCGTTGCTCCGAAAAGGGACCCTGCTCTCGACCTTTTACTGGGGTTCCTCCGTTGCACTCGTAATGGATGTGCCGCGGGAGACCTCGTTTGCTGTCAAGACGGGAGACGTGGTGAAAGCGGGCGAGGCACTGATCACATATTAACGCTCTAACTACCTGAAGCTCTTTTTTTTTTTTTTGTAGTTTCCTGTTTTTGTGGCGTAAACAGTGAAGGGAGATTTTGAAGCATTTATTTTCATTATCATTTTTTTGCCTCTCTTTTACATTCTCCCTATTTGTCTGTGCGTGCGTGTCTCTAGAGCACAGTGAAGGGAAGAAGATGCTTTCCGCTGCCCCACCGGCGTATGATGTAGAGGCAAATGTTCTTTACCACAAGATTGAAAAACTTGACAAAGATCTTAAAAAGCGGGAGCTGCATCTTGCGGAGCTCATTGACGAGGTGGTGTACGCGGAGGACAGGAAAGACAAGGCCGTCCGCCGTGCGGAATCTGCCCGTTACCTCGTCAACCAGCTGGAGGGCATGGTGCAGAACCTGTTGGGGTACTTGAAGTTGATTGAGGGCGACATCCTACTGCCGGCCTTCCTGGAACTTTCTTGCGTTATGCCACAGGAGCCTCTCAAGAGCCGAGAGGTCATCGCCCAGACCCTTGAAAAGATCGTCGAGGACAGCCTGAGCTCGCGAACAAAAAAACTTATTGCCGCGGTGAGGGAAATTCCCTCCGAAACGAAGAACCTGGCGACACGTGAGGTCTTCATGCGCACTGTGGCGAAGGAGTCTGTAAGCGTGGAAGATGCCATTGTACTCAGCGGCCTGCTTTTGGAGAGGAAAGAGGAGCTCACAGCATTTATGGACGACTTGAGGGATCGTGTTCAATATATTCTTCAGGGCAATCGCTCCGAATCACCTGGAGAGGGAATGAACCGAAGTGTGGGGACAATTAAAAATGCCTGCTTTGATCATGAGGAGCTTCAAGAGAAATTGCGTCGTGTGGA
>NW_001849577.1:91365-112905 GCF_000209065.1 Trypanosoma cruzi | reverse complement strand
CAGCATATGGATGACAAGAACCATCAGATCGCCAACCTGCAAAGGACCAATGATTTACTCCGACGTGAACTTTTTGAATTACAGCAGAAGATCTTGTCAAGTTCTCCCTCTTCCATCAAAAATGAGCACAGTGAATCTGTACAAGGGCTTGAATCCACCGTTGCGGGTCTTACAGCAGAATTAAATGCGTTAGAGCGCCGTTTGGCAGATGTATCTGCACGCAATCAAGAGGAACGTAAGCAGATTGTTGCTCAATATGAAGAGGAACGTAGCCGTTATAAGGCAGAGCGTCAAGAATGCGATGCTCTTGTCGAGCGGATGGCAAATGAGTTAGAGAAGCTTGCCATGGAAAACCGCTCCCTCCGCGCTGCCGCCACACTGCAACAACTATAAGCCACTAGTTTACCACGAACAAAAGGCAGAGGAAAGGTGAGAAAAATGTATCCATTGCAAGAAAAGGAGCAACCGGAAAAAGAAAGAGAGTCTGGAAGTAATAATGCGTGAAGAAGTTTGCACAATATTATTGTTTCCGCACTTGTGTTCTTTTCCACCGTCTCCTTTCTTTCTATCGTCTACTTATCCTTTCTCCTTTATCATTGTCGCTATTCCTCAGTTTTGTGTATGTGCCTTCCCGGGCTGCAGTCGTAGCGGCGAATGAATTTTTAACGACAATAAACGAAAAAAGAATTCAAGCCGATGCGCCTTCCACACCAGCAGCTCTCTGTCTCTTCTTGCGCCCAATATCGCACGTGCAGAAAAAGATTCAGAAATAAAATAAGGCAAGATCCAATCACGAGGAATGCAGGGAGGAAGGGTGAAGTTTTGAGAAGCGAACAAACAAGAACACACATGGAGACACGCTGGAAAAAAAAGAAAAAAGGAAATTTTTTTTCTGTGTGTGTAACTTTTTTTGTGATTTGTTTTTACTGCTCTCTACTGGTATTTCTTTTTGCCTTTTGTTGCTGTTTTTTATTATTGTTATTTTCTGTGGCGGGCTTGTTGTGTTAGCGCCACGGAACCCGCGACGGTCATAACGCACATCGTTATGGCAAGTGTCGGCCCGCGCCTAGCATGGCGTCAGAAGATACGAATTCATCTCAAGGCAATATGCCAGGCGGTTCCCATATCAATCCTCATCGTGGCGGAGGGGAGAGATTTGTACTATCGCGCAACGTGGCAGGTTACGGAGTTGCCACCGAGTGAATTACAAACCGGAGATGTGATTGTCATCTGCAACCGGTGGTACACACTACCTCGATTGGATCACATGCTGTACAGCCTGCTATCGAAGGTTCTGCTGAAGTCCACTTGGGACGATGTGGGTTTTATTTGGGTGCAGGATGGGGTGCCACATATTTGTTTTTGTGATTTTGAGGGAGCGAAGGTTTTAAGCATGGAAAGTTTTGTCGAATCGCGGATGCCGCGTGGCATGGCTGTTCGAAAATTGACTGTGGACGATCCGCATGCGGGACGCACGCTAATTTCATCGGTTGCTGCTTTTTTTGCAGTGGAGGCGCAGAAATTGACACCACACCCATGGTATCTTTTTTCCGCGAGTACGCGCCATGGGCAGGAGAATAAGTACTATGAGTTTATGGTGGAGATGTGGAGACAGAGACGCAAAATTTATGAGATGGGGAAAAGAAATGCGTCCTCTCTCGCCATCAAGGGGCAGACGGAGAAACTACGGGAAATGGAGGTAATGCAGAAACATTTGGCCACCTTTCAAAAGCAAGAGACATCCTTTCGTCTCTTTAATGGATCGTTGGTCGCCTCCTTTTTGGCAACGTTTGATCTCCTTGACAGAAATCTGCCATCACCGTCCCGGTATGTGCCGCAAGACTTTGCGCATGATTTGCCGTTTAAGCGGGTGGCAATGTTGGAGGAGCCGGTGGTGTTTTTTAGGAACTGATGCTGTTCGACCACTGCTGTTTGTTTCTCTGTATTTGCATTGTTACTTCGTTCCCTTTCACCTCATTCTGTTGTTCTCTGCGTGTCTATGTGTGTGTGTTGTGTGCTGTGTGTTGTGATGACGCTCGCGTCGATGGGGAGGAGGTTAGAAGAAGGGACTTGGCGATAATGAGAGAAAGAGATGGAAAGTGAGTGAGAGCGGTGTGGTATTTTTCATGTACTCACTATTGACTCCGTCTCCGCGCTTTTTCTCTGTTTTTTTTTTTTATCCTGTTGATTATGTCCAGCGGAAACCGAAAGAAAAAGGGAAGGGACAACGATGGTCTTGAAACCGGACGGGGGTTTCTCGCAACGAAAAGTGAAGCACGTGACGTTTGGATCTGTGACAATCCTGCAAGTCCCACGTCGTCAAGAGTTTACTCTGCCCACCCCGGTGGAGAGTCAGGCCTCAAGGGAGTTGCCCCTATTGGCTTCTCCAACACTGGAGGAGGTGAAAGAATCCCAAGGAATGGGAATAATGACACAGGATTCTGAATCTTCTTTGCTTCTTACTCAAGCTGCCTCAATTTACTCTTTGGATAGTCAGAATGATCTGTCCCCCGTTCCTTTTGGGAGGAGAGATGGGGAAGAGGATGATCAATATTCGCCTCCTGCCGCATGTACGCATGCCCTTATCTCTCCGACGCAGGCGATGTTATCCTTGGGTACTGGCACTCAATGTGCGTGCGACACTTTACCTGATCCTAGTTTAAACTGCTCTGCTCCTATTGACAAGGCATCGGAAATTCTTGGGGGTTCCCCATTATCTTTGAGTCCAGATTTTTCCTTCATTTCACTCAAAAGAAATAAACGAAATGAAGATGATGCGATGGCGGCTGCAGGCTTCACTCGATGCCGCTCAGAGAAGGATGCAGCACCTTCTGCCACCTGTGCATTTTGCCACGGCGCCAATGGTGTCCTTAATCACTATGAGGACCATTACGTCCACTTGGGATGTGCCCTGTGGTGTCCAGAAGTGTACTATGATACGCAAGAAGCAACATTAAAAAACATAGATGCCGTGTTGAAGAGGTGTCGAGACATTAAATGTGCCTATTGTAGACAACTCGGTGCACCCATTGGTTGTGTAAATAGTCAATGTCAAAGGAGCTATCATCTACGGTGTGCAGTGGGCGCTGGGGCTTTCCTGGACGAGAAAAAATTTGAGCTTTTCTGCCCAAAACATAGAAACAGGCGCGATCGAACGTAGTTCTTTTTCTCTGCGTGTATTTGGGGTTTATGAGGCCTTCCACTTTTGGTGAGGACTCCCCGGTACGAATGGACTGCATTTGTTCGTAGTGATGTTGGTGTAGTCATTCTTTTTGTTGGGAGTAAAAAAGTATGGATAAGAGCAATCCCTTTGTTCTCTCTCTCTCTCACTGTCTGTGTGTGTGTGTTGTTGTCATTTCCACATTTCTGTTTGTGGGGCGGATGCCCCTTTTCATCATAACAAAAGGAGGAAAAAAAAAAATTTAATGCTTTCTGCAGGCAACATTTTGATTTTATTGACTGTTTTTTTTTGTTGCCGTTTGTTTGTTTTCTTTTGTTGTTGTTTGTTTTTATAACCAAGAAGGAGGGCGGATGCTCGACGCATCTTTTATCAACAGTTCTTTGAAGAGCGCTTTGGGGAATGGTGTTGAAGCCGTTATTCTTTTGGATGGAAATGGCGTTCTGCTTTCTTCAGCATCGCTGAATCCGGAATACGTCTGTCAGAAGGAACACTCTATGATTGTTGCCGCAACGGGAAACGTGTGGCGTGCATGTGCTCGTAACGACTTGACGAAAAATAAACTTACAAATGAGATGGAACCGGAGGCATTGGAGCAGGTCCTGATTGATTTTGGCTGCAGGAAAATCTGCGCCATGTCTGTGGGGGGTTCGGCGATACTTTGTATGGTGGGCACGGAACTGGAGATGGGGTTTCTCAAATTAAGGACAGCGGCGTTGCAAAGGAGACTTGACGGGCATCTACGTCCAGTTCTTTTTCTACCTAGCTGAATCGTGAGCACGTGGTGCGTGTCTCTCTACTTCTTTTTTTTTTTTTTTCATCGTTTACGCGTGTGTCGGTGTGGAGAGAGAGAAAGAGGAGAAGAGAGAATCACTCACACACAGAGAGGAAATGAGAAGAAAAGAAGACGCCGTCTCTTATACGCATACACACTCTTGAAAATCCAGAAGGATATATACGTAGAGAGAGAGAGAGAGGGAAAGAAAGAAACGTCCTTGGATGACGGTTGGCTGCACGAGCGGCGTTTTTTTTTTTGTCTTTATGCACTTTTGTTTGAGGGACCTCGTTCCACTTTTTTTTTTGTTCCACATACACGAGCAGTTTGCATGCAGCATTTGGGACGGCGTATTTCCCTGCAGCGGGCAATGTTGTGCCCGTTTCTCGTGACGAGTCGACGCACCTTCTCAGTGGCGGGGGGAGATGGTGTCGTTGGTGGTGAGCCCCAAAACTACTTTGAGTATCTGGACCGTTTCTGGAACCGTCAGTGGTTTGGGGCAACGGAGAATTTATTGCCGCTACCAGATGCCTCGCCATTTGCGGATCTCTTTGTCACCTGTCAGGAGACGTTGGGGCTTGAGCCGGCGATTGCCATCCTTTTGTTTGGGGCTCTCAGTCGACTCTGTACGCTTTGCTTTTCGCTTTACGGGGAGCGTGCGTCGGAAAGAATGCGGAATGCGATGCGGCGGCTGAAGGCCCCGCATGAAGCGTTTCAGCGTGTGTATTATCGCGAGGGATCGGCAGCACTGGATATTCAGCTTGCCGCCACTACCCTCAAGGGAGAGCGCCGACGCGTCTTTTTGGAGGAAAAAACGTCGAATCTGCAGTGTTTTTCATCGTTACTAGGAACACCGGTGGTGTTTTTTGGCATCGTTCAAACGACGGCCATGTGTGGGGATCCACGACTTGATTTCGGGACTTCTTCCTTCTTATGGTGCCCAGCACTTACAATGCCGGATCCGTATGGGGTTCTTCCGTTAGTCTTCTGCGTCTTGACTCTGATGAACTTTGAGTTGTCTATTAGCAAAGAACTCAAAAAAGGATGGATGTCAAATCTTATTTGGGGAGGTCGACTCGCTTGTTTTTGTATCCTTCCCGCTGTGGCGCAAATTCGCGCGGGAGTGGCTCTGTATTTTCTTGGGATGAGTTTAGTCGGTTTGATCCAGCCTTTGCTCTTGCGCTCCAGCAAATTCCGCACGTGGTTCAACTTTCCACTTCAACAGCCAGAGCTGGATAATGCGAAGACGGCTGAAAAAGTTGATGACCTTCATGCACGGATGTGTGTGCAGTTTCCGTACCTAACTCATCTGTTTAGTCCGGAGTCTGAGGAGAATACCGGCCTTCTTAGGGACACAGGGGCAACGTCGCCAAACTCGTCTCACAGTCGTTGCACCGCTGGCGTCTCCACAAGGGGCATGAACCCCATCATGCGAGGAGAAACCGCGCGTCCGATGGGTAGGTGGTCTTCTATTTCCTCTTCTGCGGGAGCAGTAAAGCCGGCGACATTGCCATCGAGAAGGGGAGCCAACTTTGCAGCAGGTGGATGGAAGGCAACGCAGACAGAATTTTGCGAAGAGGACTTCATTCCTGAGGTTGCGGGTGTTGGCAGGAATAGTGGCAAGGAGAAGCAATGACCGTATTGGAAGAAGTAAAAAGAGGAGGAACACATTTCAAAAAGGAACATCCTCATAAATCAATGGGTTTGGTGAAAGAATCAAATCCCCTTTTTTGTTCTTTTTTCCCGCGGAATAATATGAGCGGGAAGGAGTGTGGAAGAAGAAGATGGTGTGCAGACACGCTTTTGCAGTCTCCATGCACATGTGTAAAAGGCACGCATTTCCCTTTTTTTTTTTTTTACGATTGAAATTTTTTCAGTGCATGCTAGACATTCAAATAGGAAAATATGCCATTTTTGTCGACAAGGTTGAGGCCGTTAGACGGAGAATTGATCTTTTAGCCCAATGGCCCGCGTCCCCTTTATTAGTTGAATACAAGGACGCACGGCTCTTGCCGCGTCATCTCATAATCAGGGCGGAGTCTCCAATTGAGGTTCCCTTGGAGCCGTTACAACATCCCATTAACGAGGAGGAGGCACGTTGGGTGGTGCGTGGCGTTTTGCGGGCCTTATATGCTCTTCATAGCCGTCGATTGGTGCATGGCCACTTACGTCTGGAGGTGCTTCGCATGCATCATCCCTCACGAAGAATTGTCCTAACGCAACATGTGCTTCCTATAGACTTGTTTACGCCTTCCAGCGATGTGGGACGAGAAGTTTGGCGCGGTTGTGCGCCGGAGATCAAGCGTAATTCTGTGTTTAGTTACAGTGCTGACATTTGGGCACTGGGTGCCATCTTTTTGCAGCTCTTGGCACCTGCAGGAAAAGTGTTGGAAACGGAAGATTTGCTAGCGGTTGACGTTCTCTCTCCCGATGTCAATTCGTTGAGTCCTTCTGCTGTCAGTTTTGTCGTGCAATGTCTCCAGGAGGAAGCGGGAGGTCGTCCTACCATTGCGGAGCTGCTCATGCATCCATTTCTTATTGATAAAGATGATGAATTTGACAGCTACGAGAGTGAAGAGGAGAGTACCGACGAGTAACTGCGAATGGTGGCATTTTTTTTTTTTGCCTTCAACTCCTTTTTGTTATTTTTTGTTTTATGATTGATCCCTTGTGTAATTTCATTTACTTACCAATATATATATATAAGAGGTAAAAAATATTGTTGTTTCTTTAAAGGGGGTTTATGTGTTGGCTCTTGGTGTGCGTGTGCGTCTTTTTTCTCTCACTTTTTTGTTTCTTTTTTAGCTTTCTCTTGCATTCCTCTTTTTATCGTTCATACTCGAAACGACGGCACACACACACACATGAAATGGCTGTTTAGTATAAATTCCTTTTTGCCTCTCAACACCTTTTTGTACTGTTCGCGTTTTGTTTGTTTTTATTAATGAACTTTTCGTCCCCAAAGACGCTACGAGAACTGGGCGACTCTGTTGGAGTGATAATCCCTCATGAAGGCATCCGCAGTAGGGATTTAGAAAAAAAAGGAATTTGGGAATTGCGGCCCGGACACTTTCTTCTCGCATTGGCATTCTTTCTGTTTTTGTGGGCGATTAAAGTGATGGTGCTCAAAGGCCCTGGCGTGTGATGCGTGCCGGTACCGTCGTCTTTGTGGCACGGCAAGAGTGAGTTGTGGATTTTCCTCCCGGGGAGGGTTTTTTTGTCTATGTTTTTTGCTTTTGAGTCGATGCTTTGCCTGCTTTACACCCACGATGACAGACTCAGAGAAAGGGTCTTTGCGCTTAAGACTACCGGACACTTACATGCACATGTCTTTGTGCCCATGGACTCTTCTCCCCTGCCCGCCATTTTATTTTGTTTTGGATTTTCTTTCTTTCTTCAAGTACACACAAAAAAGAGGGATCCAATCGGGCGTGGAAAGAAGAAAAGAAGGAACAACACGAGGGGACGAGGAAATAAAAAAAAAAAAAAGGAAGAAAACATATCATAATAATAATACTAATAATAATAAGGTCAAACTTCGAGCCGTAAGGAAGAAGTTAAGGATGGTTGATGGCGGTGGGATTGGTGGAAGCGATGAAAGTTTCATTTCGTTTGCATTTGCCATCGTCTCGGTGGTGATGATTATTCTCTACATTCCGTGGCTCATTCGTCATGTGCGATCCGCCGTTGAGTATTACGGCTCCTCGAAGAAGAAGCGATCCGGGATGATGAGTCCAATTGAGGGTATGTGGGACTCGCTTACGTACATCCCGCGGGTGTTGACCATGCTGGCTATGAACCCGGATATGCTGGCGACGGGCGCACGCGTCTGCTGGGACGAAAAGATTTTTTTTCTACGTTGTGTGATGCCAAAGTTTCTCAAGTTTACCTTTCGACCAAAAATACTAGTGCTTTGGCTTTGGGCGATTTTGTTCTCCTCAGCAATGTATGTGACGCTCACATTTGACGCGCATGCAATTCTCGGGGTTGCTCCTTCTGCCACGACGAGTGAGATCAAGAAGGCGTACCGCGCCCTCTCCAAGAGATATCACCCGGATCACAACAAGACGGATGAGGCACGAGTCATCTACGTTCAAGTGCGTCGCGCATACAAAGCCCTTGTGGACCGTGAAGCATTTGAAGAGGAGGAGTCTAAAAACACTCACGAGTTCTCCGTAGGAATTGCTCTTCCGCGCTTCCTTACGTCACGTGAACATGATGGATTGGTACTTTTTGGTCTTCTCGGCATTCTCATTGGTGTCCCCATTATTGTTTGGTACAAGTTTAGAGGAACACAAAAGATCCCCCACTTGTTGTGGCGCGTTTACTTTGACAAGGAGCGGGTGACGAGTTTTATGAAACATTTTGGAATTCCTGAGGATGCAAAGTACGTTGAACGACGTGACTCGCGACGGTGCACTCTTCAGGTGCTCATCTCGCTGGGCATTCTTCCACCAAACACCCGTGAAAGTGTTTTGGTCAATTTTCCGCCCTTTCCGGACTTTATCACACGTTGCGTGGAGGTGGACAAAAATATGGCTTATCTGCAGAACTTTTTGGATCCTACCGCTATTGAGATTCTTCATGAGTACATGGTTAGCAACGGTATTCGGCTACTTGATGAGTTTGAGGCCGCTCATGTAGAGGCGAATCCAAGTGAGTCTTTGGATTTTAAAGCGATTTCACTCGCCAAATACAAAACCATCCGCTACCTTTTCTTGCAGCACCTCGTGCAAGTTGATGAGGCTCTTGAGGAATTGCTGGAGGCCATGGGCGGAAACCTTCCCAGCGCAAGAAAACTACTGAACCTTCATGTAGAGTTGCTTGATCTCCTTCGTTTGGTTTTTGAGTGTGAAGGGAAGCCCTTGAAACAACATGTACAAAAACTCATTGCAATTCCGCAACGAGTTTCTGATATTGTGGATTCGCTCGAGCCCGAGATTGAGACAATTTACAAGCGCCTGTATAGAAACAGCTTGCAGCAACAGCTTGGGAACAAGTATGAGCGCCGACTTTTCAAAGCCAGCATGCGCAGAGTGTAGTCGGGAATGGTCCCACATTTGAGAGGTTTTTAACAAAGCGATGTTTTACAATGTTGAATTTCTTAAAAATACCACTGCTGTGTTTTTCTGTGTGGCTGTGTGCTATGGATCCTTTGTTTTTTTTTTTGATGTTTTTTCTTTTTCTTCTCAAGGTTTGTGCTACTGTAAACAGATACTCTGTTTACACCCGGAGAATGGAGGAAGAGAAGAAGGGAGGATGGCATCGAAAATGTAGAATTTTTTTTCTACTTTCTTTAACGGATGAGTTTACTCGTGCGTTTAGTGTGCGAATGTGGCGAATTCCACTTTTGTTTGTATTCCCCCCTGTCTCACAAATGGTGATGCATGACTTTCTCTACAAAGGGGGGAATGTGGGGTGTCCGTTGACTTGTGGATGCGTCCTGTTACGCACGCGTTTTCTTTTTTTTTCATCCATTTTTTATTTTCTTGTTGTAGTTGTGTCGGTGTGAGGAGCTGCGCCTGCGCACGTGTGTTGCAAATGGGTCGGTTGGAGCAGCGACGACTTCCGAAGGAGCCACGGAGGCCACGGCGCGCCAACAACAGGGGGAAACAGGCGAATACCCCGCAAAAACTGCGTAAGAAGTTAAAAAGGCAAGAAGATATAAGGCGTGTGCGTGAGCTCTCGAAGAGGCTGCGCGATGACCTCAAAAAAGAGGAGGAGCGGGTCCGGGAGTCGCGCAGGGCAAACATGGAGCGAAAAAAGGAGAATGAGAAAAAAAACATGGTGGTTCAGAAGATTAAAAACGATAAAGCCATTCGAAAATTGAGCCCGAAGCATCGCAAGAAGGCCAGAATATTTATGTTGCATGAACTTTGAGTTAATATCTCCATTCTTGGATATACACACGTTACCCTCATTACGCCTCCACGGTTAATTTATTTGTGTTTGTGTAGGGCATCCTTCTCTCTCTTTCCCCCCTTCTGCTTTCTGTGCATTACTGCATGGAGAAGCTGTTTGCTTGTATGCTTCAGGTGTGGCTGGTTGTATTTCTTTTTTTGTTTGCTTGTTTTTCCAAGGGAAGAGGGTGGGTTTAGGTGAGACGTCAAGAGATTAGTTTTATTCTCTTGTCTGCTCGAATAGCGGATTCATCTTCAGGAGGCCCCTTTGTCCCTAGGCGCACCCTGCCTCTCAACGAAAAAAAAAAAAAACGAATTGAAAGAAAAGAAAATTTAACTATTGAGTCAGGCGCGAGTAAGGAGATGCACATTGCGGCTCGCCCCTGCACTCCTCCGCGTGAAAGCATCTCACCCGATGGCAGTCCTTTTGTTTGTTACCACCGTCTCTCGGAATACATGACTGGACGGAGTTGTTCACCTCCGTCACAACCCGCACAATGGCGGGAGAGTTCTAGGTACACGGTTGATGTTTTCCCAGAGACGCGGCCAAGTCAGTTGCTGACACCAAGGGCTACTCGAGTAGACATTGCTCACCCGCCAGCAGCGTTCTGTACACCCCAGTTGATGCGTGAGGAATTGCAGCTCCGAGCCAGTCTAGACTCAGAGCTCGCCCTCGCTAGACGAGACTCGTCCTGGCGTTTGGAACCGGCAGTGACACCTCTCGTCGAAGGTCTCTACGTGGGCGGCTTTCCTGATGAAGAGACGTTGGAAACTTTGCGGCGTGAAAAGGTCGATACAATTATCAACTGCTGTGCGGGGGAGTATGACACCCTTGATAGCGTGCGTGAGGAATTTACTGTTCATCACCTGTATGCGGAGGATCAAGGCGATTATTTGATTTTGTTTCACTGTTATGATCAATTTGCAGCCATCGTTAACGAAGAAAAAAAATTGGGTCGTCGAGTGTTTGTTCATTGTGTGGCAGGCATCAATAGAAGTGTGACACTCTGCATTGCATACTTGATGCAATACTATCATATGGAACCCATCAGTTGCGTACGTCTTTTTCTATCACAGGGTAGAACAGATATCTTGCGAAATGTGTCCTTCCGTCATCAAATTGTGGATTTTTACCTCAACACGCTATCGACGTGAGTCCGCGCCGAGGTTGTTTTTTTCTTTCTTACTCATTTTGGCATTTGTCTTTCATCACCAGAATGTGCCTCCGTTGTACGGCACTTAGATTCTTTTGTTTTTGTCGTTGTTGTTGAGTTTTATTTGAGTGTTGTCTCGAGGTTTTTTCATTGAACAAATTGAGAGAGAGGGAGAGACAGAGAGAAAGAGGAAAAGAGCATGTGATATATATTGAAACGAAGGAAAAGGAAACAAGTAAAAAAGAAAAACAAAAGGAGTAGGAATAAAAAAAAAAAAAATGTTGATTTTTCCAACTTGCATGCATACATGTATATATGTATGTAAGTACACGCATTTTTTTTTTTCCTTTCCCGCTCAGTATGTAGTTTTTTTTTCTGTTTTTTTGTCTGACACGATTTAAATGGGAAAGAAGATATCATCCATGTCCCAGAGTAGCTGAGAAGATGGATATAGCTGCCGTCCGCCGTGCGGATGTATTGCAAATACCTGCTTAGTGATATAATTTTAATTTTATGCTCTATTTCTCTTTTCGTTTTTCCTTCTTCGGTTTTTCGATCGTGAAGGGAGGGGGGAAGGGGCCAACGGAAGTTGTGTTGGCAGGCGGCAGAGTCAAGAATTAGTGGTCGTGCGGGAAGACCTGAGAGGGGGAAGAAGGGGGCGCGTAAATAATAAGGGATTGGGGAGTGCCTTTGCGGCAGCAATTTGGGGGAGATGCCGTCAAGAGGGGCATTGGATCCCTTTGCCGTCCTCGTCGACGCCAAACGCGAAGTTTCACTCGCTGCCATCGCCGCGCGGGCGAAGCTTTCCATCTCCGACCTCCGCCAGCTCAACCCCGGGCTGAACTCGTACACTCACCTGGAGCCACTGCCTGTCGGGACACTGGTTCATCTGCCTCCGCTGCTGGATCAACAGGGAAATCCGTACGGCAACTATTTCACCATTGGACGCATGGAAGAGGCGTTACGTTCACTGAATGCAAGACTGGATGGGCTTGTTGCGGAGGAGATGAAATCGCTTCCGGTGCTTCGCCCGCGTAAAATTCTCTCCAAGACAGAAAGGATTGCTAGAATGTGCGGAAAAGAAAGTGTGCGTCAGCTGGCACATATTAAAGAAGAGTATACGGAGTGTGGAGAACGTCCGAGTCTTCTTCAGTTTCTTGTGGATGTGGAGCCCGTGAGGCAATTGCAGAGTGCCCTTGAAGAGGAGTTTGACGGACGGCAACTTCATCTGAAGGCACTAGAGAATGTCAACCATGGGATCTTCAGCAAGCCAAGGCGCCACCAACAAAATGCCATCACGGAGGGTTCACGCTGGAGTGTGCGAGATACCTCGGAGGATTTTTGCTTAGAGGAGCACTCCCATCGTTGGGAATTTACGTTTTTTTCCCCGGAGTCATCCCTAGAGGTGCAAGACTCCTGGGCAGTGCTTTCTTGCCAGACTCTTGGTGCCCTGCTCGATGCCTTTGAGTGTCGCAATTGTCTACCTGTAAACATGTCTAAGAACGCATTTATTTTTATTGGTGGGACTTTCTACGTTGATAATCGTCATGCGGGAATTGAGGGCGAAAACTACGATGACTTGACGGCTCCAATTCGTTATTTTCAACCCTTGAAAGATGTGGATCCTGGGAACACGCAAAACTTGGCATTTGGACGATGTCCTGTGAAGTACATGTCGGAGACTACCTTTGCGGACCTGGATGTACGACTCGGGGAATTTGGCGTCATTCGGCACATTGGATGGTGCACTCACTACTTCTACCTGAGTTCCGTGCAGAGTCTTCGAGGCATGAAACGGTATCACTATGAGAAGGGGACATATCCTCAGCGTGTCATGAAGGCGCCTACTCGCTTTGTGCGTTGCCGCATGTGTCGACAGTTTGCAGCCACCATCGCTTGCTACAATGATGAGCTTTCACCCAATAGCCCTTGTCCCTACTGTGTTCCTTGCTTTGAATTGTTACACGCAACAGATGAAGGTGTTGTTGAGGAGGAGAAATTTATTGCCATCAAGCTCCCAGATGGGAAGTATTTTACAATGTGATGAAACAAGAGAACGTGAACATGAAAGAAGGGAGAAATAATTAGTGATGGAGCTCTGTTATTAAATTTATCTCTTCCTCTCTCTGTCTCTTTCGTGTATGTGTGTGTGTGTGTGTGTTTGGGGAACGGAGTGAGTGAAGGCAGTTTACACAAGTTGCGTTGAGAAAGGGTGGGAAAGGCAGTACGTTGATGCGTCACGGCTATTGAACTCAAATACACACACATCACTTCTTTGTCATGCATTGACTCAACTTTCTTTTTTATATCTGCCCACCCCACTTCCATGGAAAAAAGGAAACAGAAGGAGAACCCTATTGCCTTTTTTCCTTTTTTTTTTTCTTTTTAGAGGATTTTTTTTTCTTAAAATTAGATACGAGGTTGTTATGTCCACTTCCGTGTTACAGCTTCCCTGCCAAGTGTATTGCTCGAGGTTCAGCCCTAATCGTGCCCAACAGTTAGTGGGATTCGGGGGGAAGGACGGGGCGGTCTACGTGTATCCTTTCGAGGACTATTCCCGTGCCGCACGCCTGGAAGGCGACGCTTCGCCCTTGACGGCCCTTGCATTTGATCCGCAGCAGCACCGTGTGGTGGGTGGAAGTGATAGTGGTGGCGTTCGTCTTTGGGATGTCACCACAGAACAGTCTGTTCGCTCGTTTGACGCAGGTCACAAGTCAACTGTTACGGGTGCGGATTATCACCGTTACACGGACTTCATTGCCACCTGTTCGCGAGACAAGAGTCTTCGTATTTGGGATACAAGGAAAAAAACATGTTTGCAGTCTTATAAAGGGGCATCAGCACCTCTATGTGCCACCCAATTTTCCCCAAATGGCCGCTGGGCTGCTAGTGGTTGTGCCAAAGGTGTGATACGGTTGTACGACTTGGTCTCTGGAAAGCAGTTAAATGAGTTTAGGGCCCATGAAGGGGCTATCACATCTATACATTTTCATCCTGAGCAGTATTATATGGCGGTAGGTAGTAGTGACGGTTCCGTCTCGTTGTGGGAATTAGAGAAGTTTACGAAGGTCTTTCAGAGCAATCCGCTTGACACACCCGTTGACGCCGTGCATCTATATGGAAAGAAATTGCTTTTGGCAGCCTATCATGTTTTGCGTGTTTATGATTTTACAATGATGAGTGACAATACAGCTATTGCCATTGAGTCACCATGGAATATTATTGGCGACTTAACTTATTCCTCTCTATCGGATGAGGCTTGGTTTGTTGAATTCAGCAGTGGGGCGGCGACAATGGGTCGACTTTCTCTTGGGTGTGGCAAAGATGTCATTTCCCATCCTGTAACCTCTATGGGTACACCGTCATTGAAGTTCTCTTCTGTATGGAAGGTGGAGAAAACACCGGGATCTGCAGGGAATACAATACTGAAGCCCCAGCAGCAGCAGAACCAACAGGTGTGTGCTGACACCGCGCCCACAAGGTCCCCCGAGTTCTTGGCCAACTCGCCAGTAGAAGATTTACTTGGGTCAAGTGCGTCTATGCTCTCTGTGCTTCGACGACGGCTAACACACATCCGAGTCATTCGCTCACTCTGGGCGCGTGACTCTCCACAGGCCTTGGAGTATCTAAGGCGACTCTGTGTAGATAAATCGGACTGCGGGGTGTTGACCGACTTTCTGATGGCGATGCAACATATGCGCATGAAGGAACGCATTAACATTAGTACCCTCCCCGATTTACTCGATTTGCTTGCGTGCGCCCTAAACAGTGGGCACGAGTCGTCGTTGCTGGCAGCAGTAAAGGTGTTTAGAAGCATGACCAATAAGTTTCGTGTCAAGATGGACGAGGCACGTCGATTTGCTACATCCTTGCGCACCGTAGATGCTGGAGTACCGGAACCAATGATGCAGCGATACGACGAGTTAAGCGCTAAGTTCAAGAGTGTTGCAATTCTCGTATACAACCTTCACGAAAGGAAAGGTCCTGTCGGCGAGGAAGTTCGTGAGGCTTTACATGAACTCCCGAATTTCTTACAAGTGGAGTAGATACACACGCGCAACCAAAAAAGAAAAAAAAAGATGAATTACCCATGGCATCTTCACCTACGAAAAAGCTCTGCTTTTTCGACTGCTTCGTGGGGTTAGCTGTGGCTTCATGAAGTCAATGTCTCAACTTCTCCTGTTATGATGTGTGTCGTGTATTATTACTCATATTGTTATTATTGCCCTTGTTATTACTTTCTATGCACTTCAATGGCTTCGTTCTTTTATTTTCCTAATTGCGGAATCTCCTTTTTTTTTTTTTATATATATATTTTTGTGTGTGTGTGTGCTTATATATCTGTGCGTGTGTGGTTTTTGCTACCAAATTAAAGTTTCATTGCTTTTTTCCCCCTTTTTCACTTTTGATGTATTTATTTTGTATGTTGGGTATGCGTTGAAGAAAATTTTGGGAAATGAGTGAGGCACTTACGCCACCAGATTCCTGGAGTCACGGTCACCCCGACGTGAATGCGGAGTTGAAGATGCTTCGGGGTGCTGTGGCGCAGGCTCTTGTGGAGGCGCGGCAATCTAGTGATTTTTGCCGGGGGATTAAACATGACATCAGTGAATATTTCCAATCGGAGCAATGGAGGCGTGTGCAGTCTGGGGATTCTATCGAGAGTGAACAATTCATCCCTAACGTCATGGCATCCGTCGACGGCCATCTAGCAGAGTTTGAGAGCTTTATCATTGGAAGGGTTCGTGAGGAGCTTGAGAATAAGGTGGACAAGGATTTGTCAGAAAAATTCGATTCTTACAGAATGCAACTTGAGCATATTCGTCAACAAGAAGAGGAACGGGAGGCACGACTGAGGTTCATTCTGGAAGATGCCGTTCAGATGAATTGCGAGTTGCGCAATGAAATGAAATGGTGTGCCTCCGAACTGTGGGACCGTGTAAGTGCCATAGAGGAAAAACTGAAATTTATGGCAACACGTCCCCATACGAACCCCGGCGGAAAGGACGTGATGGACCTTGACCTCCCGAATGCGCTGCGTGAGGTGATTGGGATCTTGACTCTTCTCTCCGAAGGTTTGGAGGTGGAGCGGGAGTTGCACAACGAGGAACGGCAACGGTGGATGTCTTTGATGTCACGAGCCGTTGAAAAAATCCGGCTGTTGGGAGAGCGCGATGAGGCACTTGAAGCAAATTTGCAGGAATTACGACAGGTGGCGGCGGCAATTCAGCACCGATTTGGAGAATTTTCGGGGGTTTTGGTTGATTTTTGGCACAGGCTAGAAATGATGGGTTCCCCTTCCGTGGCTGTTGAAGGCGCCGCATGTGAGGGAAGTCTGGGTATGTATTCAAAGGCAGGGATATGTGCAAAAAAACAGATGGATGACTTCATGAAGAAACTCCATGAAGTTGGTGTGGCCCTGCGTGCACTACAAGTGGAGCACGTTGGCTTTAAAGACATTTTGGATAGCAACACAGTGAATATAACGGAAATTCGACGAAATGTGGAGGCGCTAGCAGTTGGTGCGAGCTTAATTGCTGAAGAACGTGAACGCATAGACAGAGAGGAAAGTTCGCTTGACCTCCAATATTTGATTCGTAGCACCCCTAGAGATGGCAATGGATGTGAAGGGAGCACCGGCACCCCTCGTAGAGGTGATTTATCTCTACGAAAACAATGGCAGTTCGCACATTTGCCGAAATTGAAGCTGCTGCATAGGAAAATCTGTAACATTCCCGTTTCCCACGCGTTTCGCTTGTGGGCTGCTTGGGCGAGTGGTCGCCGTCAACTGCGTCGGGACAAAACCATGGTTCACGAACTTCAGGAGGACCTGGACACGAATTCATTGGGCTCTCGAAAATATAAAAGGGGGAAGGAGGAGGGGGAAGAAAAGGAACTGGCGGTAGGCTGTAGGCGGCTGGGCATCGAGGTGGGATGCGCAAAGGCACGGATTCAATAAATAATATGTGTTTCCAGGATCACCGCCTGACTCACGCACAGTTCTACGCAAAGTTTTCCTTTTGGTTGTATTTCTTTCTCTCTCCATCCTCATCCCAAAAGGTGGTGACCCTGCAAAAAAAAAAAAAAAAAAACATGTTTGGACTTTTTATTTTTAAGGAAAAAGAGGGAGGCCTGCTTTTTTTTCTGTCTGCGCGTCCTTGTTTGTTAGCAGTGCTTCTGCTGCCGTTATTGCTTTTTTTTTTGCATGAGTTCTTTCTTTTTAGATTGATTTTTTTACGTGAAATCACCCATGCTAGTGCCATTATTGGGCGTCTATCAGTCTCCGCGATTGCGGTCACGTCTAAACGCACGTGTGGATGCCGCGGACGGTGCGTGTTGTGACTTTGGGTGTTGCTTATGCCTGCGCCGTTAATACCAATTGCTCTCCTTATTTCTTTTTTTTTTTTTTTTTCCTTTTTTGGTTATTGTCATTTGATCAGTTTTGGTGTCCCCCTTCATCGGAAGCGCTGCAGGGTGCATTGGAAACAGGAATAGAACAGAAGAGGGGTGGGATAGGAAAAAAATACATAAAACAAGCACGCACATATAAAGAAATAGAGAAACAACACGGTGAGGCCAAAGTGATGGCTTTTTCTCGCGCGGAACGGAAACAACTGCTGCGAGACAGGGAACTGCTCCCGCCACTGGCCGAGAGTCCCTTTGGTCCCTTTCCGCCCGGTCATGGCTCAAGAAGCGAGGCCAAGGTCTTCAAGGGCTCGGTTGTTGTGCCCACCGCCTCCAAAAAGGCGTCGGCGACAGGCGAAAAGCGCGCAGGCGGTGTGGGAGTCAGGGGGGATGAGGCAACGGAGGTGGAGAATGTGCCGACAAAAGTTATTCGCGTGGGCCGCACGGGAACGGGCGGTATGACATTCAGCACCTTCAATGGGACCGGCAAGGCTTCCAGCTCTCAGAGCGACGGGCGCTTTGGCGATCCAAAAGGCCCAGGGAAGGCGGGGGCATTTAAGAAGCAGAAGATCCCACCCACAGATTTTCGTACTCACTATGAACGTGGGGATCTCCCATTGTCCATTCAACAAGCCGCAACTCGTTCACTTTTGTGGCGAGTGAATGTGGCTACGTTGGATTACCATTTCTTTTTGCCCATCTTCTTTGATGGACTTCGAGAACTTGAGGAGCCGTTTCGCTTTGTAGCCCTACAAGGGTGCTACGATCTCCTTGAAAAGGGAGGGCAGAAAATTCTCCCGACCATCCCTCAGCTTATTGTGCCTATTAAAACGGCACTCAACACACGCCATCCAACAGTCATTGTCAACGTTTTGAAAGTCCTTCAGAAGCTCGTTTTGAGCGCGGACAACGTTGGAGCAGCTCTTGTCCCGTATTACAGGCAGATTCTCCCCATTTTCAACCTTTTCAAGGACCGAAATAAGAATTTAGGTGACCACATCGAGTTTTCACAGAACAAGAAGCAAAACATCAGCGATCTTATAAATGAGACGCTTAATTTGCTGGAGTGTTACGGTGGTGAGGACGCCTATATCAATATCAAATACATGATTCCGACGTACGAGTCTGGAGTCGTGTAACCCACAACTTTTGAGGCATGTATTTTTTTTCTTTTTTTTTACTTGATTTACTTTTGAATGTATATGACATTGTTGTGCGACACCGCACGGTCCACACTATGACGCCGAAGCACATACAAACGCAAACGCCGACATATATATATATATATGCGTGGTGGAAAGGAAAGAAGAATGATCAACGAGAAGGAAAAAAATGAAAAATGGTGGTTCATATATCTAGCCCTTTGCTTTCTGTGTGTGTCTGTGTGTGAGTTTGGGTGCTTCCGTGGCCTCTGGCTTTGCGCGTTAGCGTGCTATTTCGGAGCACGCCCTTGCCAAGCCTTTTCCCACCCTCAGCACCTCGATCCTTTCGGCAAGCTTCTGGAAACAATTAGCTGCCAGCTGAAGGCATTTTAATGGTTCCCTTGTCCTCGCCTTTGTTTTTCTCTTTCTCGGCTCCTTTTTTTTTTTTTTTTTGAAATTGCTTTGGGAAAACGGCAAATTCACATCGGTTATGCCACACTATTCCTTCAAGGAGGTCCGCTGTTGGGGAAATCCGGGCGATTGACGGACACGGCGCCGCAAAACGACTTTGCAGGAACCCGCCCGCCACAGCAGCCCTTCCCTCCTCCCGCCGGCGGGCGCAGCACAACACACTCATATTCTGGCCGCGGGCTCCAACATGACGAAGACCAATGAAAGAAACCGCAGAATAATCTTCTGGGCCGCTGGCAGAATCCTGAAGTTACCACTAATAGAAAGCAAAAGTGATAGAAATGAAAAAAGGGATGCATGGAATAAGAATGGATTCACCATATCCTCAATGCTTGAAAGCAAGTAGGTACATATATTCCTATATCATCCGTTAGCCACAATTGTGACCCGCTCACCCTATTCGGATGGTATACATATATATTTATTTATTACTTACGATGTGGCAGACTTTGGGCTCCTGCAGCCACACGACCCCGCCGCTGGGTGGGGATCAAAAAGTGGGCGGGCGGGACGGCAAAAGTAAAAAAAAATAAAAAACCGTCCGGACACCACTGCCGCCCTGCTTCCCAGAACCGGGCCAATCAAAGATCCATAAAATAGGGACAAACATTCTAATCGCTTTTGTCTTTGGCCTTTCTGGCGGGATTGGGCAAGGCAAAAGGAATGAAAAGAAGGGCTGCGGCAACGGTTCCGGGATCAGGAACTGCACCGTGGTGCTTTGCGCCTTGCGCGAAGATTCCTGGCGGCAAAGCCGCATGGTACCCCGGAACGTGCCCGGCACGCCCTAAACATGTTGCTTTCGTTTTCCATGGGACAACGCAAATGTGCTCGATTGTTCGGGGATCAAAAGTAACACTTCGTAGGCTATAAACACATATGTATCCAATCCGAATAAAGCGTTCAACGTGTCACGAGAGTGGGTCCACCAGAATATATAAATATGCGGAGCAAACAACGAGGATTTGGCCAACCCGCTGCTTCTCCATTTACGCATTCTTCTTTTTCGTCGTATTTTATTTGTATTGAATCGTTTGGTGTCCGGCCAGCAGCCCAGGCGAATATTCCTTCCTTTCTTTTTCCTCTTTGCGTTTATGCCACAGGCACGGTTTGATTCAAGTGCCAGTGGCGCCTCCACGCAATCACATCTTTCTGCCGTCGCATTTGCGGGCAAATGGGTTTGGGCATCCAGAACACACACACACACACACACACGGCCGCAACGAGAGGGACGGGGCACGTCCAAGTACACGGCGCAGTCTTTCACTTCTCTCCGCCTCGCAGCAGGCGGTGGCGGGTGGCGTCCCACACTCACAAATGGGGCACGGCGCACACCATCCGCTCCCTCCGAGTGCGCTCAGCAGACCGGCGCCCAGTCACCCTCGTGCCATCGCGGAGGGGAGCGCAAACAACCGTCGTCGCGGACCATCGGTGGCTCTGGCAGGGAAAAAGAAGAAATGGGGGCGTGTCAGCAGCACAGCCGGCAGAGAGACAATAAAAGGGCACGGAGACACACAGTGACATGGGACACGGCACGGACGGGGACGAAACTCTAGTGATTTGCCAAAAAAAAAAAAAAAAAACACACACACACACAAAAAAAAAAAGACGGGGAGTCCGGTATAACTCCCAAAAATAATAATAATAAAAGTAAAGAAAAGAAAAAGAAACAAAACAATTGATTCGGCGGAGATTCCATTTCATGTTCTCTGCAGCACAATACGACCGTGTTTTTGAGTTCATACATACTGCCCACAGAAGAACAAGAAAAGGAAATCACAGTATTTCACGAGCCCACACAAAATCCCTCACATTCCATGCGGCATCCGGCCTGCTCCTCCACTCCTCCTCTTGTGCAGTCCGTGGGACACACAGCAATGAGGCCGGCACCGCGTGTGGGCAAAAAAAGCAAACAAGAGGGGAAACACGTCACGCATGACGGTGTGCAGCAAGCAACCATTGGGGGTAAAACACACAGGGGTGCTGATTATTTCAACAGAGCACCAGCAATAAAAAAGTAAAAAAAAAAAAATTGAAAAGAAAAGAAAAGAAAAAAAAAGTATCATTGACAAAGTTGAGTGCGTAGTGCTGGGAAGCTGCACATTTGTTGTTCCACGAAAAGCCGCAATTCCACCCTCCCTCACACTTCAGCAGAGAGCCGCAGTGCCCCACAGCCCCAGAAGCAGCAGCAACACCCGAGACGCACACCCATGCACGGTGCTGTCACCAATTAGAGCCATGGCCGACAAGTCCCTGAACTGCCCGTGCTCAGGCAAAAGTTCATGGCCCGAGGGTATTGTTGCGTTGAACTCCGATGGGATCTTGGCTTCCCCATGCGCTGTGCTCAAATGAGTCGGTGCGGCACTAGCGCCACCCGACACGTTATCATTGCGGTGGACAGTTGCTGGGTCTGTGCTGCTGTTCGTGCCTTCGGCAGTGAGGACATCCGTGTCCTCTTCACGGTCAATGCTGTGCTGCATCGAATCGTTGGTGCTTACATTCTGCGAAGAGACTTCAT
>NW_001849577.1:27360-91265 GCF_000209065.1 Trypanosoma cruzi | reverse complement strand
CCCGCACTCCACAAGTCCATCTTATACGTGTAGTAGCCATCTGTCAAGAGACACTCCGGGGCACGGTACCAGCGAGTGGAAACGTATTCTGTCAATGGCTGCCTAGAGTATACGCCTTTGCACGATCCAAAATCAGCCACCTTCAACGTGCCGTCCTCATTTACCAAGAGATTCTCCGGCTTTACATCACGGTGAAATAGACCTGTGCGGTGAGCATGGTCAAGTCCCTTAAGAAGCTGGTACATAAAGCTCATGATTTGTTCCTCGCCAAGGTACTGTCGACGCCCCTTGATGAGCTCATACAAATTCATCTCCATGTACTCAAAGACCAGAGCCAGTCGTCCTGTTGACCGGTCGAACATCACCTCAATGAGCTGAACTATGTTTGGATGCGGCTGCAGTCGTCGCACCGCCTGAATCTCACGCAGACGATTCACCTGCTCCTTTGACTTGAAAAGCCTTTTCATGCATTTAATCGCCACAAAACGCTTTGTCTCTATATCCTGTGCTTTAAGGACCTCACTAAAAGTACCCTCCCCCTTCTTGCCAAGGATCCTGTACTTTTGCATTGGAACTAAAAAATATCCCCCTGCGTTTTTCTTTCTCGTCTTTATAGGGCTTTGTTGTTTTTGTTCGTGTTTCTCCTTATCTCCCCCCTCACCGCCTCTTCTCTAACAAACACACACAAACACAGGCAGACGGACAGCCACCGACGCGTGGAGAGTGCTTCGGTGTCCCTCTCGCTTCTCGTTCTTGCACGCACAACCAACCAACCAACCAAGAAAAGTTTAATTTCGCCTCCCTTCAAAATTAACGCAAAAAAAAAAAAAACGATGCACGCGGCAACCGGCGATAAATCACGCTCGCAGCCCCGACGCACACACTCCACCCCCTCTTCTGCGGACAGAATTCAGGGAGTGGATGAAGTAATGCGTCACCTACGACTTACTTCCCCGCTCCGAGTACTCCTCCTACCGCCACTGCACGCACAAATTCGGAGCCTTTTTTTTTTTTTTTCACACCGCCAAACAAATCAGAAAAAAAAAAAAAAAAAAGAAAAAGAAGAAAATAAAATTATTATTTTCTTCACAGAAACACATAAAATTGTAAGCAGTGAACATGTCGCTGTCGCTGCCACCATCATATTATAAATAATCACAAACAAATACAATTAAAATTTATCGCATCCTCCGTAATAGTTATAAATATTATTATTATTTTTATCATTTCTTATTATTTTAAGGCTTCACACAGACACACGCGCATATTATATATAATAATATAATATATTTATTTATTTACTTTACAACATACATCAACTGCGACTCCCTTCACAAATCTCTAATCGTAAACAAACAAACAAACAAACAATAAATAAACAGAAAGGAAGGGAACCTCTAATTTATCCTTTTATTCGATTTCACATATAACGCCAAGCAAATACCAAAGAAAAATAAAGGTGCACAAACATACAAATGTCATATAAATATCTTCCTAAGGCTTCACCGCATTCGACTAAGTGAAATCGTATATATATATACACATATACATATACTAAAAGAAAAAGAAAAAAAAAAAAAGACGGGGAGGAATCCAAAATTGATTGACTGCATTGGAAGATTCGATTTTCTGATAACTACGATGACTTCTTTATCACCAGTGTCCAAAATTCCCACAGGCTGGTCCAACCGTCGTCTTCTCTTCGCTTATCCTCTCCGCGCACTGGTAGTCTCCATGCGGTAAAAATACCTCAACGGCCACGAATGTTGGATGTCTATCCGAATCCTCCGCCTCCTCATTGGATGCGCAGCACGGCCACCAGCCAATTAAAAGCTGCAATTGCCATGGCGCACCCTCTGGTGAATGACGCAACACCAGAAATGTGGTAACCGTGATGTAAAACGATACAAGGATATCGTCCGTGTAGTGGGAACGTGAGGCAATAATAGAGTAAAAGGAAAGAAGAACCAATAAAACAGAAGCTGGTCGAAACACCCAATGCAACATCGAACCATAAATCCACTGAACCAGGAGACTGAGCGTGATGGGGACCGTATGACCGCTAAACATGAGGTCCCCACAGTGAATGAATCCACTCCCGAAAGTCACCAACGTCATAATCACGTTTTTTACCGGATTTGTAATTTTCACTGGGTTCTGGCAATGATTGTCCGTTGCAGGATACGATGTCATGACAACAACAATTGCGCGAAATAGCATAACAATAAAATAAGTAGTAAAATAACGAATCCAGACAATAAGATGAGCATCCCGTTTTTCAATTCCAGATTGACGACCTCTGTCCCACACTCCAAAAATAATTTTGCCAATTAATGGGCAGCAACTGAAGGGCTGCAGTTCGTCAAGCCCCTCATTTTGACGATGGAGCAGATACAGCTTGAACGCAACCAGCAAACTAAGAAAGTTAAGGATGAAGATGCAAACATCGGTTACATGCTCCAGCCAGCCAACCTTCGGAAACACCTCAAACCCAATGTCTGGCAGCGGCCGGACAACTTTTGGGTCCGGCATTCGTGCATTAGTTACCAAAAGTGCGACTCCAAGAATTAAAACGGAAAGCAAAAACAGCAGCAAAAACCGAATAGCCTGCGTTTTCAGTGGCAGCAGTCTAAGTGCAGAATGAGGTCCCATTAAAACCATACAGTCTCCTAGTTTATAAAAGAAAACAAAAAACACAAAAGCGAGCTACACAGTTGCTATACTGCAAAGGAGCCAGCGAATGATAAAAAAAAAAAAAAGAAGAGCGGCAAAGATGTATACGGCCTCGGAACCCTTGTGTCTCCACCACCATTCTTCGCCCAAAGGAAAAGAAAAGCACACCTGCTTAGACAACAGCCAAAAACAATGCATAGGCACCCCAGAAGTCCAACAACAACAACAATAATAATAATAAAAAATGAAATAAGAGTGGGTAAACTTGATCATATTGGGACAGGACGGACAAGAAGGGTATTGCCGTCCCAATCTCCAGCCGCACCAAGCGTGCTTGAGAAAACGACACAAGAAATAAATAAATCAACAAACGCATCACCCGCACAAGTCAAGAACTTGTTGACATGGCAAGGAAAAATTTATCACAATGAACAAAGGGAATTCCCTGCCCCAATGGAAGGCGTACCCGTCTCTGTGACTTTGTGGAAACGTTAAAAAAAGGGTGCTCTAGTAGTGCTAGTCGTAGTCGTAGTCGTAGTCGTAGTAGTAGTACTAGTAGTACTGGTAGTAGTTGTGGTGGTGGTGGTTGTGTTAGCAGCGTTTTTGTCCTTTGACATGTTTTCGTACCGGATCTCCAGGGCAATATTAACTGTTGCCGCCAATACGATACATACTAAGAGTGCTACAAGGGGCAGATGATGGCCATAGCGTAACAGCCAGAAATTCACGTTGCCACCCACCCCCTCACTCCCGCGCATTCTAATGCTATGACTACCTGACGCATTCGTATTGTATGCGCAAAACAACAACAACAACAAAAAATAAAAATAAAAATAAAAATAAATAAGAATCGCACGAACAGACGGCACAAGCTGCCCAATAATGCTGTGAAAACCGAGGAGACCAAATTTAAAGGATACACACACAAAAAAAAAAAAAAAAAAAATGGAATATTCACCTGGTCCGCTTGCAGAATCCTGAAGTTACCACTAATAGAAAGCAAAAGTGATAGAAATGAAAAAGGGGATGCATGGAATAAGAATGGATTCACCATATCCTCAATGCTTAAAAGCAAGTAGGTACATATATTCCTATATCATCCGTTAGCCACAATTGTGACCCGTTCACTCTATTCGGATGGTATACATATATATTTATTTATTACTTACGATGTGGCAGACTTTGGGCTCCTGCAGCCACACGACCCCGCCGCTGGGTGGGGATCAAAAAGTGGGCGGGCGGGACGGCAAAAGCAAAATAAAAATAAAAACCGTCCGGACACCACTGCCTCCCTGCTTCCCAGAACCGGGCCAATCAAAGATCCATAAAATAGGGACAAACATTCTAATCGCTTTTGTCTTTGGCCTTTCTGGCGGGATTGGGCAAGGCAAAAGGAATGAAAAGAAGGGCTGCGGCAACGGTTCCGGGATCAGGAACTGCACCGTGGTGCTTTGCGCCTTGCGCGAAGATTCCTGGCGGCAAAGCCGCATGGTACCCCGGAACGTGCCCGGCACGCCCTAAACATGTTGCTTTCGTTTTCCATGGGACAACGCAAATGCGCTCGATTGTTCGGGGACCAAAAGTAACACTTCGTAGGCTATAAACACATATGTATCCAATCCGAATAAAGCGTTCAACGTGTCACGAGAGTGGGTCCACCAGAATATATAAATATGCGGAGCAAACAACGAGGATTTGGCCAACCCGCTGCTTCTCCATTTACGCATTCTTCTTTTTCGTCGTATTTTATTTGTATTTAATCGTTTGGTGTCCGGCCAGCAGCCCAGGCGAATATTCCTTCCTTTCTTTTTCCTCTTTGCGTGTATGCCACAGGCACGGTTTGATTCAAGTGCCAGTGGCGCCTCCACGCAATCACATCCTTCTGTTGCTGCATTTGCGGGCAAATGGGTTTGGGCATCCAGAACGCACACACACACACACACGGCCGCAACGAGAGGGACGGGGCACGTCCAAGTACACGGCGCAGTCTTTCACTTCTCTCCGCCTCGCAGCAGGCGGTGGCGGGTGGCGTCCCACACTCACAAATGGGGCACGGCGCACACCATCCGCTCCCTCCGAGTGCGCTCAGCAGACCGGCGCCCAGTCACCCTCGTGCCATCGCGGAGGGGAGCACAAACAACCGTCGTCGCGGACCCTCGGTGGCTCTAACAAGGAAAAAAGAAGAAGAAATGGGGGCGTGTCAGCAGCACAGCCGGCAGAGAGACAATAAAAGGGCACGGAGACACACAGTGACATGGGACACGGCACGGACGGGGACGAAACTCTAGTGATTTGCCAAAAGAAAAAAAAACAAACACACACACAAAAAAAAAAGACGGGGAGTCCGGTATAACTCCCAAAAATAATAATAATAAAAGCAAAAAAAAGAAAAAGAAACAAAACAATTGATTCGGCGGAGATTCCATTTCATGTTCTCTGCAGCACAATACGACCGTGTTTTTGAGTTCATACATACTGCCCACAGAAGAACAAGAAAAGTAAATCACAGTATTACACGAGCCCACACAAAATCCCTCACATTCCATGCGGCATCCGGCCTGCTCCTCCACTCCTCGTGTGCAGTCCGTGGGACACACAGCAATGAGGCCGGCACCGCGTGTGGGCAAAAAAGCAAACAAGAGGGGAAACACGTCACGCATGACGGTGTGCAGCAAGCAACCATTGGGGGTAAAACACACAGGGGTGTTGATTATTTCAACAGAGCACCAGCAATAAAAAAGTAAAAAAAAAAATTGAAAAGAAAAGAAAAGAAAAAGTATCATTGACAAAGTTGAGTGCGTAGTGCTGGGAAGCTGCACATTTGTTGTTCCACGAAAAGCCGCAATTCCACCCTCCCTCACACTTCAGCAGAGAGCCGCAGTGCCCCACAGCCCCAGAAGCAGCAGCAACACCCGAGACGCACACCCATGCACGGTGCTGTCACCAATTAGAGCCATGGCCGACAAGTCCCTGAACTGCCCGTGCTCAAGCAAAAGTTCATGGCCCGAGGGTATTGTTGCGTTGAACTCCGATGGGATCTTGGCTTCCCCATGCGCTGTGCTCAAATGAGTCGGTGCGGCACTAGCGCCACCCGACACGTTATCATTGCGGTGGACAGTTGCTGGGTCTGTGCTGCTGTTCGTGCCTTCGGCAGTGAGGACATCCGTGTCCTCTTCACGGTCAATGCTGTGCTGCATCGAATCGTTGGTGCTTACATTCTGCGAAGAGACTTCATCCGCCCTGCCTGCTTGCTCCATCGTCGACGCAGTCCCGTTGGTAGGCGAGTACTCCTGGTCACCTTCCATGTGCACCCCACTGACGGACTCCTCGGTTTCAAGTACTTCACGACGAACGCCTGCGCTCGGTGTTGGAGACAATGTAGACAGCAATTCAACACTGCTGCTGGGTGCCTCGCCTTTCACTTCCCCCGCAGCAGCTGAGGTGGACACGCCAAGGACAGAAGGAAAAGATGTTTCCCTGGAAACGGCTGGGCCATTTGCATTTCCTGATGGCTGTGCCTCATTCGTGACGACGGGCTCATCGGCGGGTTGACCAGAAGATTGACTCGCAACAATCGTTTGAGTCGCAACATTCGGAGCCGGCACCTCCGCATCTGGAGTGCCAACAGTGTTCGTCTTCATTAGTGGTTTGAGCTGGGCTTTGTTAAATGCGCGGCTGTACAACAGGACGTTGCTCACAGTCACATTAATGTTGTCCGAGTCCCTCTCGCTGTCCCCGCCAATGTAAAAGTGCGAGATGCTGTGGGAGCTCATTAGGCTTCGAAAGGCTTCAGCAAAGCCGTTATCCTCCTCATAGTCCTCTTCGCTGTCGTATATCACCAGTCCATCCACGTACACCATCAACCCATCATCAGAGTCCATATGCAGTGCCACATGATATTTCGTGTTTGGTTCCCAACTGAGGTCGCCATCATGCGTCGGATCCCGGAAACTGCCGTTGAATGCTACCCTCCACTTTTTGTCGTGGGTGTACGACAGACCAAAGATCAGCGTGCTGTCGGTTTCACTCAGTTTCACACCCATCAAAGGAATGGGGCTGCTGCTGCCTTCCGTCGGCACCTTGTGGATGGACACCGTCGCCATGAGGGTGAACTCTTCATTCGCAAAGTAGTACGGCACATTCTGCCCCATTTTGCCAACAGGCCACTCCGCCCCCGCTCCAGACCCTTGAAACGTCAATCCACCATCAGCCCCTGGCACCCCATTCTTCACGGTTGCATTCACGCAGAGGTACTCGTCACTCCATGTATTCCCAGTTGACGTGTTGGATAAGAAGCCAACCAGCCATTTGTTGAGGTCCTTATCGTCACAGTCACTGCTCCAATTATTCTTTTCATTCCCGCAGCTGTATTCCTTTTCAATGTACGCGTCCTTCTCCTTCCATGTAGCCAACACCCTCCTCACGTCCTCCAACTTCTCCGTCAAGTCCAAAAAGGCAATGCTGTACTTATCTCCCTCTGCAGCGACCTCGTACGAGCAGTACAGTTTTTCCTTTTCCTTATTCGGCTCTCCCTCTTCCAATGACTGCGCTTCGACCGTGGCGTACAGCAGAGTGCTGGCGGCGACGTTCTCATTCTCAGCGGATATCGGCCCAACATCATAAATTCGCTGCATGTCCGTCAGCCACAAGTGAAGTCGGCCCGTTTCCTTACCGTTCTTCTCAGTGTATACCGGCCGACTGACGAGAATGACTTTCTGTCCATCGATCGTCGCGCTGACGAAGCCACCCTGGACGCCGTGCCCTGTACGTGTCCGTGAGTTGCCCCACACACGCGAGAGTGTCCCGAGTGCCTCCGTCCACTCCACCTTGTCATCGGACTCGTAAACCCTGCGACTGCCGTCCTCACACGACGTCATCATGACGAGCCCTCTGTCCTCCCATTCAAGAACCGCAGGCTGGATGCATCCATCACGACTCGTATCATTTGAGAACTCCCAACCATAATGAGTACCTTTGGCAAGGATGACCAAAGAAACTTCCTTTCCATCATCCTTCAAGGCCTGAATGGGCAGCACATAGGAATTGTCCTCCAACATGATGCCTGCCCCACCACCACCCAGAAACTGTTTGAAACGCTTGATATTGGTGTTGTAATCATTTAAAACGCCCTGAAGATTCGTAGTGCTTGCAACCTGGTTCCACTCAAACTCCTTCTTACCGTCTTCTTCACCCGAAACCGTACCCTTTGCCATCCTGGGCGTCCAATAACCATCACCCACCTCCTTCAATGGAGCCCCTGACGTGTGATAACCCCCAAGAAGAGCACTTACTTCATAACCACCCTCTTTCACAATGGCAGTTGGGCGCAACAGGCGGTCAATACGCACGTCATAATGATCAAACACGATGGCACTTCCCTTAGTCCACGTCCGTCCATCGATTTCCATCGACTTTGCAGCAATACTAACACACGATTTGCTATCCGTGCTATTTGTGTAATGCGCCTCAACAGTGGCCACAACAACACCATTCACGTAAACAAGAGAGGGTGCACGAAAAGAATCAAACGCCTGTACCAAAGATTTGTTCTCTGAATCAGAAAATGATTCCTCTCCTTTAAATATGATTGTACCCTCTGAATTACCCTCCACAGTGGATGCAGCCCCACTGCCGCAGCACATCGTCGTGACGAGGAGAAGCAGCACCGCAGAAGTAAACAAATGCCGGGACATGTTGGGCATCTGGTGCTCACTCTCGCTTCCTTCCCTCCCCCTTCCGCTGGATCCGGTTACGCGGCGACGGTTGTGTACGTTGGGTGCCTTGACAGCAGCAACACGTGAAAGCATGTAAATATGTGTTTGTTTGTGCGGTGTGAGTGTTGGTCCTTTCAAAGCCCTCGAATTTCACAGTAGCGTTTAGCGTTCGGTCGTAACCTCCTAATTCATGTGTGTTTGTGTGCGTTCAAGAATTTGAAAAGAACAACAGCAGCAATACGTCAGACACGTCCGTGGGGAGCAGAGCAGAGCGCCCACGCGAAAACCACGACACAAGTCAATCCAGAAGCGACAGCACAGAGAACCATCGCCCACAGAAAAGAGCAGCAACACACACAGAGACAACGGTGCGAGGAGAGCACTGACCCTCTCGCAGTCACCGCACCGTATCTGCACCGCAAAACCCAAGCGCCACGCACCGCCACTCCGCACCGGCCATCACGGGCGTCATGGCGGGCCGTCGGTGTGTGCGGGCCAGCCCTCCCGCGGTGCTAAACGCCTCACACCCAGCAGGGAAAGACAGACAGACAGAGAGAAGGAAATGGGTGGATGCCGTCAAGAGGCACTCACGATCAGCTTGGCACGCGAGCATGCGGCCGCTTCACGCAGGAACACGGGAAGAGAAGATGACAGGGGGAAAAAGCAAGAAGCAGCACAACACACAAAATGAACAAACGACAAGCGGAAAAAGCACCGCCAAGGCCCTCACCCTGGCCGGCGACTCCACACACTCACACACTATCGCAGAGCCGTCAGTACGCAGGTGAGAGGATTCGGCTCTCCACACAAAAAACGCACACAACGCCAGCAATCGCCCACCATGCACAAGGAGAAGGGACCCACTGTCATCGCCTCAAGTTCAAACCCGCGGCCAACGGGATACGACCACGGCCCCGCTGTCAACACACAACGCACACCGGGCGAGCACCCACAGCACCAGCCACACGCAGAAGCGCATCCTCATCCATCCATGACGCGGCGGCAAAACTTCACTGCGGTCCTACCTCAATGGGATGCGATGCCTCAATCCATGCGATGACAAAAAGTGAATATTCACCTGGGCCGCTGGCAGAATCCTGAAGTTACCAATAATGGAAACCAAACAAAACGAATGGAAAAAAAGCAACTGGAATGAGAACGGCTCCACCACATCCTCAAAGTTTGCATCAAGTAAGTGTATATATTTTTTTACATTATCCGTTAGCCACAATCGTGGCCCGTTCACTCTATTCGGATGGTATACATGTATATTTATTTATTACTTACGAAGTGGCAGACTTTGGGCTCCTGCAGCCACACGACCCCGCCGCTCCCCTTCGCAAGTTCCACCCCCTCGCCAAGTCCTGAAGTGCAAAAACAAGACCGCGCGATATGCCGTCTGCGGGGTTTTCTGCAGACCGTACCTAGGTAAAGGATGCCTGTATTCCGCGAGAGTCCAAAAACAAACATATCCGTTGCAGCTCCCACGTCATAGCGTTTGATTTTGAGCTGCCTTTATTCGCCGCTCCTCGCAGCGAAGTGTTGTCCACCCAAACGTCGATGATGGATGGCAAGATGGCGGAAAAAGCCGATAAGGCTAAGCGTACCGCTCGTGCCTCGGCCTGCATGATAAGAAAAGGCTTCCTCCCCCACTCTCCTCCAGGCAGTTTTAACGTCGACGAAGTCTGGGATGAAAATGGGTCTCCATCCATGGAGCGATGCGTCCGTGATGATGGCGACAGACGACTTTTCCGTGGGCTTGAGGTTTCGCTTACGATTATTCCCGATGATGTGTCGCAATCGCTCGCCCAAACCAACCGCTGCCGGCGGACGGTTCGCCGGGGATGTCTCCTGCCCAATCCCTTGGTGAAGTGCGGATAATCGTCGTCGCACCGCCTTGATAAAAAAGTAGTAGTCGCATAAACGCGTGCCCAAAATGGCAGCCGCATAAAAAAAGCGTGACGCCACAACCGCCATTTCCGCGATGGTTGAAGAATTGAGCGCCGGCATGGCGCGCACAGACCGGACAAACCTCTCACTCAGGGATACCGCACGGTGAGTGTGATCAAATCGTACCCCCAGAAAGGTGTACTGCGTGGCGCCCGATTCGCGGTCCTCCCCGAGGATGCGTGACAACTGTCCGCATTACGAAGCACTTGGGCCTCCCACAATGCCACGTCGCTTTTCGACCCTGCAATGCGTATATTACCGATCCATACGTCGACACGCACCAATGGAGGTGCGGCCCAGAGGGGTGAACCACCGTCGTCGCCCTCGCAATTGCCGAGGTAATAACAATCTGGAGAATTTCTGGGCTGGCCTTGTATCCCATTGAAAGTCGTGTCAGCTCCACTAGCGTGCCGTCCTCCACGCGGCATCGAAAGAGATGCCGAGTCTCCCGCGGTAAAGAGACTTTAAAAAAGGACGCCTTCACATCCAGGCAGGAAGCTGCCTCAGCCATCACAGGCGGCAAATAATGGAAATGCGTTAAAAAGGTACAATAGCCTCGTAAGGGTCGTCAATTTTCATGTCGCGTGGCCACGCGATCCATCGTTTACGCAAACCGGCGGTTTTCTCCTCCACCACAGAAAAGGCTTTATCCATCCGCCTGTTGTTGTGGACGAAGCGTCCTCGATCATTCACGTTCCCTTCGACAATCGCGCGTCAGCCGCTGGAATCCTCCGTGAGCCTTTCGCCTGGTGTAAAAGAGGACGGAGGGAAAGGGGACCGCCCGACGAGTCCGCAAACTTGCATGAGACTCTCCAAGGTGTTCGGGTTCAACAGGCTCTTGATCCACTCCAAATTCAATGCGGAAGCGTTGACTCGCTGTAGCGCGACAGCGTGTTCATCTTGTGGAGTGGCCAGTCGCGTCCTTGTCGCACGTCTCGTTATTTTAGCAGCATGGTTGTGATAAAAATCATGAAAAAACGCTTCTATGCTCTCAGCCAGAGTTCTTGCCCTTCCGCAGTTTCCCCCTTCACACCAATGCGACCAACGACGACACCTGGGTCAGCATTGTGTTGCAATTCCCCAAATACCGAACTGTGCCTTGGGGAAGGCCGAACGGATTGACGTGCCCCGCCAACCGCGAGATCACGTGTGGATCCAAATTGTGTGACTCCACGATTTCAGCGGTGCACCCCGTTTTATGGAATGCGCCGTGGCATTCCAAGAAGCCAGAGCTCGTTTCACTTGGGCAGTCGTAAGATTCGTGAGCTCTTCGCTGTGTCAAAGTGTCCCGCATAACTTTATAGTGTTGAACGCATCCCGCCCTCATATCCTGACGAACCGCGGGACGCGGTGGGGATCCGCCCTCGCCGTCCTTGGCGCCACGGACCGATACAAAATTATGGTCCCGTCCGACTCCAGTGTAAAATGTTTTGGGAGTCAAGACCGCAATGTCGGACCAACAGCTCGCAGTCATCCACGCAGGTCGTAAGACAACACACTGCTTCCAATCGGTCCGGCTGCGGACAAATTGATTCATCTTTTCCGTTGTCAAGGGGCGCGCCTGCTTCTTTTCCGATCGCGCCGCAATTTTTGGTAACCCGAGAATCACCATGTCCGGCGGGGTTCGATACATTTGCGACATGGACCGCAGCATCCTGGCGTGCTGCGGTCGGATCGATGGCGCCACATCTCCTATTGCCATCAAAATGACCGGGCAGCTCTTCTCGTTCATCGGCTGCGCGTGCGTGCGGCAAAAACTTATGAATTGCCCCGCTAGTGACATTCTCGGCTCCTACGTTGACGGCGCACACATCTCTCGAGCCAACTCGTTCGCCCTCCTCATGTAGCTGGCAAAGAGCGAAGATATCGGTGATTCGCGGTACCACACTCGAGCGTCGTTGGCGTATAAGCTCCTTTGCGCTTCTTAACGACTGCGTGGGGCGATTCGAAGGATCGGATGGAACATCCGCGGTGCGGTGCGACGTCTTGTGTGGGGATTGGTGGGAGGTGGTGGAATGGGCGTGGCCGCCGTCGTCCGCCTTCATAAGCGGCGTGCGGCCCCTTTGCCGTTTTTTGACGTTCGCTTGTGGCTTGGAGAAACCCTTTTGGGGCGCACGTTGCAGTTAGACGCGTCGTGTACATAATTGTGGCACAGTTGGCATCGCAGCAACAGCGATCGAGTTCCCCGTCAATCCATGAGAGGCCGAGCCGCCCTCGCGAAGGTGTCATCCTCATGAAAAGCCGTATGGAAGCGGGCACGTAGTTTTTGGATCGGGATGCTGGGGTCGGATTTAATCATGATCTGCGTCCAAAAGACCTGCGGTACAATCCTGCCCAAGTCCATGAAATGCTTGTTGGCCTCCCGATGCAACTGCAACGCGCGCATCCACAAAACCAGAAATGTCAAGGGAAATTTGGGCGCGAGCGTCCCCTCGGTGCCAGTAATCGTAAGCGCTCCGGATTTCAAAGACGCCTTCATTCCAAATTCGCGGGACCAAGTGTTGGCGACAAATTCAAGGAAACCCGGATTCTCTTCATCCGAACCGGAAACTTCTTCTGAAGCCGGAGATCGAGAGGGCAAAGTCACGGGGTGAGGGAAACGCGGTCGCCCACAATGCCCAATGACGCAAGAGTATTGTCCCGCCGTCGCTCTCCCGTGAAAATGGGTTGGGGAATTGTGGCTGCATCCGCGCCCCCGGCCATCAAACGCTCGTGGTGAAGCGGTGTCGTTGCGCTATCCTCGTACCCGTGCGCGGGTGCATCTGGCGGCCCTCTCCTGGAAGAGGAAACTCCTCGCTGTCCGGGCGAATCGGCGCACCCCAAGCTGCAAGCCGCGCTTCCAAGGCACCGATGCGTGCCTTTCGTTCCTGGGGTTGTCTCCAAATGGCGTTCGCGTCCCGCAAGAAGACCGTTCGCCACCGCAGTGTTGGACGCACGTGCCGAAAAGTGGTTATTCGCTTCCTCCATCCGATGTTGAAGCTGCGCGCTTCGATTCTGCACGTCAGCGGCGGCGTAGTGCGGCTTTGATCTCCGCCCTTCCGCGATGGTCAACCCTTGCCGCGCCCCCAACTCACGGGCCGCCCTCATTATGGGCAGGAGGAGTTGAGACGCAAAATTTGGTGCTTGGGGCGCCCGGAGATCCGCAATGTGCCCCGTAAGGGTTGAATCCTTCCAGTGCTGGCAGTGTTTCCTGAAATCCATCGTAAGCCGCTTATGGTAGCACTGACAGTCATCATTGATTCCGACTGTCCCTTTTCATCCATGTAGGCGAGTTGCTCCTGTATGTCGCCTTGCTGGCGTACCAGATCCGCCATGCGATTACCGATAAGGCTCCATTCCGTTGCCGTGAAAAAGGAACCATCGCCATTCCCTTATATGAGCTTGCAGGAATCAGGTTTGGCTGTAAAAACAAAATGAAAATAAAACAACTAAATTCGTCTAGACGCCATTGGTTCCCTGGTTCCTAGAATCGCGGTCAACCAAAGAATAATAAAGTAAGAAAAAAGGGTTCATGGTGAGTTCGCTTCATCATGGTATATATGTTAAAATGGATAGCCCGCTTGCCGCTTAAAAATTCTCTTCACAAGCTTCTATAAAGAAGTTTGTCAGCTGCTCCCTCATATATACCCACCATCAGCTTCTTCCTGCGCCACTAACCCCCAAGTGACGATTTCCACTTCCGCACTTAAAACTCTCAGAGAGTGTGTCAGCAAAGAGAAGAGCACCATCTGGGCAGATTTCTCTCGTGCCCGCGGGCAAATCCCCTAAGCACCTGCACCACATCTCCCCATTCAGCTGCGCAGCGATGGGATAGGGTCCTGTTGAGGCCCGACCCCAAAAATACCACCATCTCCGATGTACCGAGGCGGTATTCAACGCACGCAACAACTCCAGTGTTGCCGCAGTAACTTCCTTATTTGGAATTTTATCGCCAGCCATCATGTTTCGTTGCTCAAGATCATTCAAATAGGCCTCGTACCTTTCTACAATGACCGTGGGTGATATCAGTTGTGACAACAATCTTGCGTTTGAGGTGTGTCCCACTGCAAGAACACAAAGTACCCGCACCGCGACGTCGTAGGGAAATATCCCGTTTAATGTTTTCTCGACCACCCCCCTGCATAATACCTCTGAAGCAAAGGCATCGCTGTTATCACCCCTCCGAGTCAAGTTGCTCTCTTTCCCTTCGCCCTCATCTGCCGTAGTAAACAATGATCGATGCAATGCACACCAACCATCAAAAATATCGGCAATGTAAAAATACGGAATGTCGTACAAGACATGCTCCTCAAGCCACGCTATCTGTCCATTTAGATCACACTCTCGCAAGATCTGCTCAAATGTTTGGCGCTCCACCTCATTGTCGGCATCGTCTCCCCTACCCAGGCGCTCAATCATCGTCTTGAGAAATTCCTCTGGGTAGCCATAATTCTCAGTGAAGGCAACAGGAAGTACGTGCTGCTGAAGATAGAGCTGTAAGGTGAGGTTGCCCAGGCGAATACGTCTAAGGTAGCTCTCGTCAATGAGACCTCTTTCCTCCACAGCTCTGTAGGCTACCCATCCTGTGGCAAATCCACAAAGCGGCAACAACACCCCCCTCCCAAAGGCATATAGGCTCCCAACCGTCATCTTTAGTCTGCGACATTGCCCGGAAGTCGCAAAATATATATTTGAAAGGATCCAAGAAAATAAAGGAAAAGGAAAAAAAAAAAAGAACGCCATATCAGGGAGGATGAAGGCAACACTTTTTATGATATGGAAATTTCATGCAGGAAAAGTAAAAAAGAGAGGGAGAAGACAAAAAGACAAAAGAAGACCCTTTCCTATTTTCCAATGAGATAAACCACCCTAAAAAAAAAAAGAAAAAAAAGACTTCTTTCCAAAATTCACAAAGAGTGCTCTTCCCTTTTTGTTGCGTAATTCATAAGAAAAAATCCCTCAAATAGGGGGGATTTTATTTTCTCCCATGATGGTCAAAAGCCACAAACACAAACTAAATTCCCCCTTTAAAACTGAAGTCGAGACAATTCCTTTGCTGCTGCTCGACCCATAAGCCTTCTAGTCATAAATACAGCTAACAAAAGGAATACAACCCGCCTTAAAATGGCAACCCACGCTCTCCCTTGTCGCTTCCTATTCACAAACTTCCGCTTGTGAGACTTTTTCAAACTGTCTACGTCAGTGACACATCTTCTCGGTAGCTGAACCCACTTTCCACTTTCGTCCATGTACATGCCAGATTTCAGTTGATTGTATTGCTGACTCATCCCAATATAATTGCCCATAAACTGAAGAGCGTTCCCAAAGGTCATTTGGATAACACCCGCAAACATACCACACATTTCAAGGAGACGCCCAAGAAGCATAAAGGTCATCTGACTGCGTTGAATATCTTCGGACATGCCCATGCCCATGCCCATGCCTAGCCCATAGCCGCCATACATACCGCCCATCCCGAGACCACCATACATGCCGCCCATCCCGAGACCACCATACATGCCGCCCATCCCGAGACCACCATACATGCCGCCCATCCCGAGACCACCATACATGCTGCCCATCCCGAGTCCGCTGTATCCCGCTCCAGAATTATAGCCAGATGCATAACGATTGACTGTGTTTGTCGTATTATTGGATGATACTACTTGCTGGGAGCCGTCTGCTGGGCTTTGCACGGCTGTGGCGGTCGCGGGTGGTTTTGTGAGGGTATTTGGAGGTGATGATAAACCGACTTCAACTGCGGAGTTTCGACGCACCAATGCATTGGTGTCTGTGACTGCGGAGGTGGACGGTGAAGAGTCCGAAGCATTTTCCCACGGTCGAGTCAATGCAGGCATTGACTCTTTATTGTTGTTATTGTTACTCACTAAATATTAATTTTTATTTTGTTATTTTTTTATTAAAACCGTCTTGCTCCGGCTCAGCAGGACAATGTTGGTGATGGAAGCCGAGCTCCACCAATGTACGTGATATATACACACGTTTGAAAAAAAAAAAAAAGCCTCAACATTAAAAAATAAATAAATAAATAAAAGGAGAAAAAAAAAAAAGAAGCGCAGCTTTTGTAAGAAAAACCGATGTCGGCGAAAACTCCGGACACCCTACATATATACAACAACAACAACCACAACAACAAAAAAGTAAATAAACAATAACAACAATTTAAAAAAAAAAAGCCACATACTTTTCCCCCCCATCGTTTATCCTTTTACGATCCTTTTCATCTTTGGGGGTGTACATATATATATGTATATATATATATGTATAAATATATAAATATTTATTTATTTATTTATCTATACAGATAGATAGATAGATAGATGCATATTTTTATTGCCCCAGGCAGATCGGTCGGCATATACGCGCACAATTCCCTTTCGTATTTATTAAACCACAACCCAAGCACGTTTTTCCCCCTCTTTCCTCACACGTTTTTTTTTTTTTTTTTCGTTTCTTTTCTTCTTGTTATTGTTATTTCTATATTTCTCTCGCTCTCTCTCTCTTTTTTTTTTTCTTTTATTATTATTGTTTTTTTATTTTATTTTCTTCTCTTTCATTATCTTGTGTCCGTGCTTGTGGGCTACATCCGCTCCTGCCCCACCCTTCATTTTCGATTTAGCAAAAACAATTTTCTCCTGAGCTTACAACAAATACAAAAGCGCATATATATGTATATATATGTATGGCAAGCTCACATCTGCGACCTCCCTCTTTTGTCTGCCTTGTCGTTTATGGCAACACACTCTTTTCGGATAGTTTTATTTTTTCTTTTTTTTCTTTTTTCTCTCGCTCTCTCTCTCCCTCTCTTTCTCTGTCTTTTTTTTTTTTTTTTTTTTTTTTTGGGTTTCACACCTTTTCAACTTCTTTCAGTTTCTTTTCTTTTCTGTTTTGCAGCTTGTTCATTTCCCGCTTTGCTTCTAGTGCCTTCCCACCCGCACACCACATGTGCCTCTTTTGTTGTCAACGCCAGCGATAACCATATACAACGTAGGGCGCCGCTACCAATGAGTGTGTGTGTGTGGGGGCTGGGGGCTGGAAAACAACAACATGAACAGGCGAGCAAACGAACAAAGAAACTAGGATGGGATTATTTTCAAAGTTTGCTTCTTACAGGTCTCCTCATTGAAAAGAAACACCCTCCCTCCCCTTTTCTTTTTTTCCTTTCTTAAAAAAAAAAAAAAAAAAAAAAAAAAACAAATCTTCTTCCTCTTCTTTTATCAAGAACGACTTGCATTCTTCGGCGGGTGGAAATATTGGCAATGCTCTCCGTACTTACACGTCCCTTTACTGAAGAATCTGCACACCATCTGAGTGCCCCCTTCTGGATGCCGATGGTGATGATAGTTGTGATGCCCGCCACGACCTCGTCCCCTAGCGTGCTTCACACCAGTCCCCTTGCGGAAATTCCGAGTTTCATCACCATCCATATCCTCCTCGTCCACCACCCCGTATCCACCACGGTTTGCGGAGGGCTGCTGATGATGCTGGTGGTAGGCATGCATACCACTGCCAGCCTTCTGGCTCAGTATTTTACTGGGGCCATTGTCGTCAGCCCCTTCAGGACGTCCCGTCGGCGTCGGCGGAGCACCGTCATCTACATCCCCTGGAGAGACACGATAGTAATCTTCCACAACAGCGCTCCCTATTTTTCGCATCATCTGAAGTTCACTCTTGTGGTCACCCAACTTAAAGTATATCAGATCAGGCCTCTGAGAAGATGCTCCATGCTGCAGCACCTTGCCGTACTTTGACAACTCTTCAACAGCAGATTGAATTTGCCACGAGCGAACAGACGAAAGCCAAATCACCCCTTTACATTCCCCTACCTTCCCTGACTGTTGTTGTTGTTGTTGTTGTTTACCCTGAGAAGTTCTAGGTTGGGGTACCTGGAGTATATTTTTGTTCGGACGACCAGGCTTCAACGTCGTCGTATCATCCTCCCCGTCCTGAGACATGTTGTTGTGGATGGCATTATTGTGGATAAAGTTACGTAGCTCATTCATCTCAGGTACATCCTTTTCAGAAGGTAGCTTTTCGCTCGGATGCAAAATGGTCCAAATATACTGCCGATTATTAACAGACACAATTTCCTTCTTTATTCTCTCCTCAAACGCTTCACGAGAAGCTGCCATTAATTCATCCAATGAAAAAAATATTTTTGCAAGAATATTGATGACAGTCTCCGCTACACCTCTTTCCCGAAGAAAGTAACGAAGCTCCTGTGGACCTGACAACATTGCTGACTGCGACGAGGCCCAGTTGATTTCATCATTGCTAAGCGCGTCAATAGACATCGGTCCTGGGGCTGATGTCGTCGGTTGTCGATACTGTTGTTGCGGCGGAGGCACACTCGGTCGGATCTGCTGAAAGTGATGTATCATATGATGATGCGTGGGTATCATAACTCCATGTGATGGCGCCTCACTCCCTCCACCATTAAACCCACCTCCGCCACCTCCGCCACCTCCGCCACTGCCAGTGCTGATGCCGCCACCAGCACCACCACCTAATGACGCTGACACGCTCACAGACTGAGGCTGACGCAAAACCTTTTGTTGTGTAGGGGGAATATGATGGAAATGATGAGGTCTAAGCTGTGGCACAGCTGTCTCTGCATTGTGAACCACAGGCTTCGTCTCAGGTGGGCTCACAGGTTCCTGCTTTACAGCATGAACAGATTGCGATGGGGGTGAGACTCTAGGCATCATGAGCTGCGGAGGCGGAATATCATGATGGTGAAGGTGGTGATGATGATGATGGTGCGGAATCATTACTCGTTGTGAGTTTGTAATCGACGCACTTGCCGTTGCTGCTGTTGTCGCTGTCGTCGTAGTCGTCATTGTCGCGGAATGCGGAGGTTTTTGCGGCGAGATCTGCGTTGCAGGTTGCGGTGACGCCTGTTTTCCTACAGGACCCGGCGGCACAAAATGCGTGGTGGCATGACGGTGGTGAATAAGAAATCTGGGATGCGTTGGAGAATTGGGAGATGCCGCTTGATGCTGATTTGAATGCGGCGTAGGAGTTGACGATGGGTTCTGAGCATGATATGAAGGCTGCGGCACCGTTACTGTCTCCTGCTGAGTTCCAGAAGGGGCAGGGGGTACGCGCCACAAGGGTCCTCGCACGTGCGGCTCGTCGGATTCCTGCGTGCCAGGCGGCAGACGTTCCACCATCCTTTTTTGTTGTCCCTGTGGCACCGGTGCACGTGGGAACGAATCCGTTTGAGGGCTTTCTTGTTGTTGTTGTTGTTGCTGTTGTTGCTGCTGCAATCCCATCGGACCAGTACCTACAACCACCTGATGATGATGGGCTACGTTTGGAGCTTGATTCCGTTGCTGATGAAGGTACTGATTAAAAGGAACTCGATGCTGTATGTGCTGCTGCTGCTGTGGCTGCTGCTGCTGCTGCTGCTGGTGGTGGTGATGATGATGAACCGTTACATCACGATCAAGATCGGTATGCTTTCTCTGCACAGCTGCCCAACCAGAGGCAACCGCTGGCATCGCATCATCTTCTGGCTGGCTGGAAGCTGGGGCACCGCCTCCTTCAGTGTATGTATTTGCTCCACGAGACATGGCTGGCTCCGCTGATGGCTCCACACGTCGGTCCTTGTTGAACTCCGCGTATGAGGGACGCGCCGTTGCCGACACACTGTTGTACGCCGGCTGCACACCGCGCATATTCTCATTTTGTACACCGCTATAGTTCCCAGGAATACCGCCACTCATGCCAGCCCCAACAGAGCGTGTTGGGGGGTTCATAAATTCCTCCGCTCTCTGAACCAAAGCCTCCAGCGAGGAGGAAGACAGTAACGCTTGGAATAAGTATAAGTCAGAAACAGACTGATCCATTATGGCCACCAGCATCCTTGCATGATCGATGCCGTATGTAGGTTCCAGAATCGTCAACAGCATTTCCAAAAGCTGCATATGTAGAAGACGCTGATCCGTTTCGCTCTTAAGGATTTCAATTAAAACACCACTTATCACAAAAAAGGCTGAGTACATCTCCTCCACGCTACTATTTATCAATCCCCGTCGAAACACCTCCCGTTCTAAAACACGGGACATGACACCAAAATTCTGCTGGATATGAGCGAGAGTGGCCGGTCTGTGATCCTGGCTCTCCTCCTCCGCTGGGGCGCTATCTCCCGACAATTGTTGTTTTTGCTGTGACAATGGCGCCGCCGTTGCTGCTGTTGCTGTTGACCCCTCAGCACCCGTGCCATTACTGGCAGTTTGCTTTACCTCGCGCTCTTCCGCGGCATCCGACGTCGGCACGCCATTCTCGGCTGCTTCTCGTTCCTTCTCGCTAGAGGACATAGTGATGTCGCTGCTAATAAAAAGAATAGGCAAAGGCTTAACACTTCCCTACTTTCAATAAATGATAGGGCTTTCTAATAATGTTGCACATGTGCAAAGAACACAAAAAAAAGTCAAAAAAACAACACTAAAAACCAATGGGACGGCGTCACACTCGCATCATGAGCCCACACCTCCATATGACTCCCCCTCTCATGCTTCCCACAGTGATTGAGAGCCCAACGTGCCACGAGGCCACAAAACCGTATGCAATTTTTTTCCTTTTTTTTTTTTTTTTGCGTTTCCTCTCTGTCCTTGTAAAGGTGTTAAACAATTCTAAAGCCCAAGGCTTCCCCCGCAACCTTTTCTCTCTCCTCATATGGGATCATTGAAAAAAAAATATATATATATATATAGAGATGTTATACTGACTTTAAAAATGTTATCAAAACGAGCAATAAAAAATGTCTTTCTCCTCACGAGATTTTAAGAGACGCTCCAATTTTTTTATTTCTTTTTTTTTCCCCCTTCTTTTTAAGACTTTCAAATCGTTATGGGCCCTCATCACATTTTATCCCTCAATTTTTGTTTTGTCTTCTCATCGTTTCTTTTTTTTTTTTTTTTTACGCCTCTTTTTTTTTTTTTCTCAATTTTTTTATTTTTTATTTATTTATTTTCTTGTTTTTTGTTTTTGTTTTTTTTCTCACAATTTTCTTTTGAAAGTGTCTTTTTCCTCCACACTTTAAAAACGGCAGTCGTTGCCATGAAATTCTCCCCCCCCCCACCCCCCCTTTCAACAAAAAAAAAAAAAATAAAATAAAATAATAAACAAAAACCAACAAACAAATAATAATAATAATGAAAACGTTTCTTTTTTTTTTTTTCTCCTTCTTTTTTCCCCCTCACCCCCACACTTTCACTCGGCCTCCCACCACCACCCCCTCTCTACGTCGTCGCCGCATTCTATACTAAACACGTGCGGCCACTTTATTTATATTTTCTTTTCTTGTGCGTTTTTTCCCTTTTTTTCTTTTTTGGTTGTTGTTATTATTTTTTTTTTTTTTTTTTGAATTATTACTATTATTTATTTAGTTATTTTTTTTTTTCTTTGAATTTTTTGCCTGTGTTTTTCTCCCCGTTTTCTTTTGGGACTTCGTAACCTCCTCCCGTCTCCCACCCCCCCATCCACCCCTGGCCACACGTGCGCCTCCTGCCTCTCCAACCGCCGCTACCACTTGCCACTGCCACTGCCACTTCTGCTTTTGCCTCCATACTTCCCAAACACACACACACACACACACACACAAAGACACCCTCCTTTTTTTATTAGGTGTGTTACATATTACTTATTTATTTATTTTGCTTCTTTTTTATTGTTTATTATTTTTAAAGTAAAACTCGTGAACTTTTAAGAAGGAGTTGATCGACCCGTGTAATCATATATATGCATACATAGAAATACATGCAAATATGTACTTGTTATGTATACATATTAGTTACTTAGTTAATTAAAATCCATGTGTGTGTGTGTGTGCGAGACGGTCCGCATGTAAACACGCACCTCTCATATACTCCGGGGTTATATGTCTTCTCCCTCGCCATTTCCCTTTCCCGCTGGAGCATATCCAACACATAAACTGCATGTCATGCATGTGTGGGTTTAACGCTTTCCCCTCCCCCCATCCTCCTCGGAAACACCGTTGTAGCAGGAAACAAAACACATGCATTTCAAACACAGATAGTTCACGTAATCGCCTCCTCCTCAATAATAATAATAATAATAATAATCCTTTTTCTCTCCTCACGCTTTCCCCTTCTTTTTCTTTTTTTCTCCGCTTTGTTTATATTTCTTCCCTCCTCCTTCCTCTGCCACCGCCATCAGCGCCCTCGTTGTTTCTTCCTCACAGCCTTTTTGTGTGTGTGCGTGTGCGTTCCCATTGCGTTTTTCAAAACAAAACAAAACAAAACAAAAATCAACTGGAAAAATTATTTATTTCCATGTCCACTCTTTTCCTCCCCCTCGCTTGCGTCCATGCCGCTCCTCGGACTGCCCGTGCGTCTTGCAAGCGTAGCTCGCGCCCCACAGTTGTCATCAAATGAATGTGCGGGGGAACAAAGGGAGAGGAGGACAAACACACACGCACAAAGAAAAAAAAAAAGCAACAGTTGTCGCACTGCACCCTTCCCGCTTCCGTCTTCTTCAGTACTTTTCAAACTTCTTTTTTCCTTCCACGCCCGTTTCTCCCTCCGTTTATTTTTTATTTTTTGGTTATTTGTCGTTGTTGTTTTTTCTTCTTTTTAATATATGTAATTCGGTCAACTACCGGTAACTATTAACTCATTTTTGGGGTGTCTTTCGTTTCTTTTTTTTTTTTTTTTTACGCTCCATTCATTCCACATTTCTCTCTCTCTCTCTTCACTTGATGCGCACGTGGGCCCATGTGCACTGGCCTCATGAACCTCCCAATTCAATGCTCATAACTTTTCCTTCGTTATCCCGCCTGTTTTTTTTTTTTTTTTCTCTTCGCACTTAAATCATTTCAGCTTTTCTCCCTCTCCTGCACTTTTGTTTTCTTTTCTTTTCTTTTCTTTTTTTTTTTTTTTTTTCATCAACTCTTTGATTGACCGTCTGTTAGTTATGCCCTCTCTCCTCTTCTTTTTATCGGTTATCACGTACGTGCCGCCTTGCCAACCCCCCACGCCTCGGTCCTTTCCTCTTTTTTTTTTTTTTTTTTTGGTTTTTGGTTTTAAATTATTATTTCCCTTTCTTTCATCGCTCCGAGCGTCCGTCTACGCACGCAATCGTCATCAGACACAAACGCACTCACGCATGGGGGAGTCAGACGGTCGCAAAGCCCCCTCAATACATGGGTAGCAACGCCACATACCGGGCAGACTGCAGCACAAATGACTCTGGAGAGGGCAGATGAGAGCAAACGCACAAGAAGACACATACTTGCACACACTTACTCACTCTCACTCTCACTCATACACATATACAAAAATAATAATAATAATAATAATAATAAAACAGAAACATCTCTGTACATAAAGGCATACTCAAACACAGAAACACACGTATGCCTAAGACTCAAAATGACCGAAATTCAACAAAATACACAATGAATGCTGGGAATGAGGCTTTAAGACGCGAAATGAAAAAAAAAAAAAGACACAAAACGCCCATACCGAACGGTGTGTAACATTATATATATATAAACATACACATACGCTCAGGACATCTTCGTAAGTATTGTCGTTTTTCCCTCCATTTCTCATTCTCTGTGTATCTATAAATGGGGTTTCCCTCCCCCTTGTTAACTTCAATTATAACCTTTCGCATTTAATTACTCTTCACTCTTCCGTAGCCACCACTCTTGTGGTTTCCTCATCCACGTGCGTCTTTTTTGAACACACGCGTTTTGAGGGAAAAAAGGCAGCAGGTGTAATAATAGTGGTAAAGAAAGGGGCAAGAGAACAAGCAGGCCAGACGATGAGACGCACACATATATATATATATATATATATATATATGTACAAATAAACACACGAAGAAAATAATTACCATTCCACATCCTGTACACTCCTCAAACCGCCACCCCACATGAAGGAAAGGCTCTCCTGCGGCTCATGGGTCGGCTTGAGCTCCGGAATTACGCAGGCCCCCCAAACGCTGTCGCGGAAAGCCACTGATTCCTCCATTTTACCAACCGTCAATGGCGAGACGCCAACGTGCCTCACTGGGTCGGCGGGTGGACGAAACCCATTCGTGTGTGTTTTTGTCACCGAAGCCACAGTCGATGCTGCGGTTGTTGCCGGTGCTGGTGCTGTTAGGCCAAACCCCAACAGTGGCGTCAGAAGAGCGTTGTTTGTCGCCATGTTTTGCAGCGGCGTGGACAACTTCACGGCTGGGGGAGCGGTGTGGGAAAAGGGACAATCGCTGCTTAAACATCCCACTGCTGAGCGGAAGAACATGCACTCCACGTAGCCACGTTTTGCGTTTTCCAGCAAGGTGTCCCACTTGGAGCTTGTTGTCGTCCGGCGCAGACGGTAAAGCTGCATCATGGACCAAAACACAGCAGGTTCACCCACGAGGAAGAGAAGACCACCAATGCGAAGCTGTTCATTTTCTTCCAGTTCTATCAGCTGCTGCTGAAGCGATTCCTCAGTCAGCAGGCGTGGAAGAATTATCGTCGACGACGAAAAACGGAGGTGAACTATATGCCTCTGGTACTCCTCAGCAACACTGTACGGTTTTATCTCGAACTCTCCATCCAAGGCTGCCTTGAGTATCACGTGACGCTCCTTCTGCAGCTGCAGTTGCTGAAGCCCAATGAATGTCTGACTGATTTGGGTCTCATCTGCAGCTGCACGTTCCACATCATGAGAGAAACGACACGATGATCCCCACGTGCAGCGGCCTCGAGCAAAGTGACGGCATACTCGCTGGCTTTTCGGGGCAGCAGGCGGTACACTTGAACGCAAATTCTCAGTGATGATCTGTGTCATGGTACCCCAAAACCACACAATGTCTCGGCAGAGTTATTAAGTTACTAACTAGAGAGTTTCGATTAGGCTACCAACGCACATACACACACAGAACAAAATAAAAAAATAAAAAAAGTAAACAAACGAAAATTGAATCACACAAACATTGACACATACAACTTCCACACGCTTCCCGTTAACCACCAACAAACAACAGCCATCATAAGCGAAAAAAAAAAAAGTGGAGACAGCAACAACAACAACAATATAAGAATATTCACCTGGTCCGCTTGCAGAATCCTGAAGTTACCACTAATAGAAAGCAAAAGTGATAGAAATGAAAAAGGGGATGCATGGAATAAGAATGGATTCACCATATCCTCAATGCTTAAAAGCAAGTAGGTACATATATTCCTATATCATCCGTTAGCCACAATTGTGACCCGTTCACTCTATTCGGATGGTATACATGTATATTTGTTACTTACGAAGTGGCAGACTTTGGAGTCCTCCAGCCACAAGACACCGCCGCTCCCCTTCGCAAGTTCCATTCCTTTCGCCAATTCCTGAAGTGTAAACACAAGACCGCGCGATATGCCGTCTGCGGGGTTTTCTGCAGACCGTACCTAGGTAAAGGATGTCTGTATTCCGCGAGAGTCCAAAAACAAACATATCCGTCGCAGCTCCCACGTCATGGCGTGTGATTTTGAGCTGCCTTTATTCGCCGCTCCTTGCAGCGAAGTGTTGTCCACCCAAACGTCAGTGGTGGGTGGCAAGATGGCGGAAAAGGCCGATAAGGCCAAGCGTACCGCTCGTGCCTCGGCCTGCATGATAAGAAAAGGCTTCCTCTCCCACTCTCCTCCGGCAATTTTAACGTCGCCGGAGTCTGGAATAAAAACGGCTCCCCATCCATGGAGCGATGCATCCGTGATGATGGCGACAGACGACTTTTCCGTGGGCTTGAGGTTTCGCTTACGATTATTCCCGATGATGTGTCGCAACCTCTCGCCCAAACCAACCGCTGCCGGCGGACGGTTCGCCGGGGATGTCTTCTCCACCATCCCCTGTTACGTGCGGATAATCGTCGTCACGCTGCCTTGATGAGAAAGCAGTAGTCAAATAAACGCGTGCCCAAAATTGCCGCCGCATAAAAAAAGCGTGACGCCGTAACCTCCATTTCCGCGATGGTTGAAGAATTCAGCGCCGGCATGGCGCATAAAGACCGGACAAACTTGTCACTCAGGGATACCGCACGGTGAGTTTAATCAAATCGTACCCCCAGAAAAGTGTATTTCGCAGCGCCCGATTCGCGGTCCCCCCCAAGTATGCGTGACAACTGTCCGCATTACGAAGCACTTGGGCTTCCCACAATGTCACATCGCTTTTCGACCCTGTAATGCGTATATTATCGATCCATACTTCGATACGCACCATTGGAGGTGCGGCCCAGAGGGGTGAACCACCGTCGTCACCACCGCGATTGCCGAGGTAGTAATAATCTGGAGAATTTCTGGGCTGGCCTTGTATCCCATTGAAAGTCGTGTCAGCTCCACCAGCGTGCCGTCCTCCACGCGGCATCGAAAGAGATGCCGAGTCTCCCGCGGTAAAGAGACTCGGAAAAAAGGACGCCTTCACATCCAGGCAGGAAGCTGCCTCAGCCATCACAGGCGGCAAATAATGGGAAATGTGTAAAAGAGGTACAATAGCCTCATAAGGGTCGTCTCTGCTCTTGCCGCGTGGCCACGCGATCCATTGTCGTCGTAAACCGGCGGGTTTCTCCACCACAACCGATAAGGTATTATCCATCCGCCTGTTATTGTGGACGAAGCGTCCTCGATTATTCACGCTTCCCTTCGACAATCGCGCGTCAGCCGCTGGAATCCTCCGTGAGCCTTTGCGCGCTTTACCGGAGGAAGACGGAGGTAAAGTGAGCCGCCCGACGAGTCCCCAAACTTGCATGAGCCTCTCCAAGGTGGCCGGGTTCAACGGTCCCCTGACCCACTCCAAATTCAATACGGTCACGCTGACTTGCTGTAACGGGATGGTTCGTTCATCTTTTGGGGTGGCCAAACGCGTCCCTTGTCGCGCGTCTCGTTATTGTAGCAGCATGATTGTGATTAAAATCATGGAAAAACGCTTCTATGCTCTCAACCACGGTTCCGGCCCTCCCGCCGTTTCTCCCTTCACACCAATGCAACCAACGACGACACCTGGGTCAGCACTGTGTTGCAATTCCCCAAATATCGAACTGTGCCTTGGGGAAGGCCGAACGGGTCGACGTGCACCGCCAACCGCGAGATCACGTGTGGGTTCAAATTGTGTGACTCCACGATTTCGGCGGCGCACCCCGTTTTATGGAATGCGCCGTGGCATTCCACGAAGCCAGAGCTCGTTCCACTTGGGCAGTCGTCAGATTCGTGAGCTTTTCGTTTTCTTGAAGTGTCCCGCATAACTTTATAGTGTCGAAGGCGTCCCGCCCTCGTATCCGGACGAACCGCGGGACGCGGTGGGGATCCGCCCTCGCCGTCCTTGGCGCCACAGACCGATACAAAATTATGGTCCCGTCCGGCTCCAGTGTAAAATTTTTTGGGAGTCAAGACCGCAATGTCGGACCAACAGCTCGCAGTCATCCACGCAGGTCGTAAGACAACACACTGCTTCCAATCGGTCCGGCTGCGGACAAATTGATTCATCTTTTCCGTTGTCAAGGGGCGCGCCTGCTTCGTTTCCGATCGCGCCGCAATTTTTGCTAACCCGAGAATCACCATGTCCGGCGGGGTTCGATACATTTGGAACATGGACCGCAGCATCCTGGCGTGTTGCGGTCGGATCGATGGCGCCACATCTCCTATTGCCACCAGAAATGTCAAGGGAAATTTGGGCGCGAGCGTCCCCTCGGTGCCCGTAATCGTAAGCGCTCCGGATTTCAAAGATGCCTTCATTCCAAATTCGCGGGACCAAGTGTTGGCGACAAATTCAAGGAAACCCGGATTCTCTTCATCCGAACCGAAAACTTCTTCTGAAGCCGGAGATCGAGAGGGCAAAGTCACGGGGTGAGGGAAACGCGGTCGCCCACAATGCCCAATGACGCAAGAGTATTGTCCCGCCGTCGCTCTCCCGTGAAAATGGGTTGGGGAATTGTGGCTGCATCCGCGCCCCCGGCCATCAAACGCTCGTGGTGAAGCGGTGTCGTTGCGCTATTCTCGTACCCGTGCGCGGGTGCATCTGGCGGCCCTCTCCTGGAAGAGGGGACTCCTCGCCGTCCGGGCGAATCGGCACCCCAAGCTGCAAGCCGCGCTTCCAAGGCACCGGTGCGTGCCTTTCGTTCCTGGGGTTGTCTCCAAATGGCGTTCGCGTCCCGCAAGAAGACCGTCCGCCACCGCAGTGTTGGACGCACGTGCCGAAAAGTGGTTATTCGCTTCCTCCATCCGATGTTGAAGCTGCGCGCTTCGATTCTGCACGTCAGCGGCGGCGTAGTGCGGCTTTGATCTCCGCCCTTCCGCGATGGTCAACCCTTGCCGCGCCCCCAACTCACGGGCCGCCCTCATTATGGGCAGGAGGAGTTGAGACGCAAAATTTGGTGCTTGGGGCGCCCGGAGATCCGCAATGTGCCCCGTAAGGGTTGAATCCTTCCAGTGCTGGCAGTGTTTCCTGAAATCCATCGTAAGCCGCTTATGGTAGCACTGACAGTCATCATTGATTCCGACTGTTCCTTTTCATCCATGTGGGCGAGTTGCTCCTGTATGTCGCCTTGCTGGCGTACCAGATCCGCCATGCGATTACCGATAGGGCTCCATTCCGTTGCCGTGAAAAAGGAACCATCGCCATTCCCTTATATGAGCTTGCAGGAATCAGGTTTGGCTGTAAAAACAAAATGAAAATAAAACAACTAAATTCGTCTAGACGCCACTGGTTCCCTGGTTCCTAGAATCGCGGTCAACCAAAGAATAATAAAGCAAGAAAAAAGGGTTCATGGTGAGTTCGCTTCATCAGGGCATATATCTTAAATTAGCCCGCTTGCCGCTTAAACATTCTCTTCACAAGGTTCCAGGAATAAAAATAAAAGTAGAAATGGTTTAGCTATCCCCATTATTATGCGTATTTCTTGTGATGACGACTTGTGGTTTAATCCTAATCTTAATGCTGCTTTTGCTGTTGGTGACGGCAATGCAGGGCCCTCAACTGGGCGCGAATGCAGCGTTCAGAACCACCCTGGCACATTCCGTATCGCAGCAAAAAAACGCACGCAGTCCACGCGTTCATTGCGGCTTCAATGTTTCCCGACTCCTCACGGAGTATGGCATAATACTCCAAGAGCGAGACCAGAAGATTGCCATGTGGATGAAGCAGCGGATGCATGGTGAGACACTCTTGCCACGGCTGCCGCGCCCCGTTGCCTCTAATGCTGCTGTCATTCAATAACCTATCGCCCAGATCATCGGAGAGCGCACCCGTATGTCTCTCATTAAGAAGAAGTTCCGTTGCAAACCAGTCAGGCAGCAAAAAGATGATCCCTATCAGCTCCTTCAGCAATTCACACATGAGCATCAGCACAGCCTCTATCATGGCAGCATCCAACCGAGAAAACCGCGATTTTGTGATTGCCGCTACTTGCAGCGCTCGAAGTAGAAAGAGGTGGTGAAGTGGACTGACGTGACTTTTTGCCTCCCCATGCAGCACATCCGTTAACTGTTTCACTTCTCTTCTCAGTGCCGGCACCAGAGTATCATCTCCGTTCAATTCATTGTTATTCATATCTTGTCGAAATAGCATCTCATCACGGGTCGCATCTAAAACGTAGGTGTCATCATAGCGATAAGACTTCCCAACCTCCTTTAAACCATACACACAGGGACGCAACTTCAGGGACCACAGCGTCCACTCCGATCCCCGCCCCTTTGGACACATGACTACCCTTTCATCCAGTGACTCACACGAAGCAAACATCAGTCGTGTTGTATCATACCCAGCTGTACAGTGAACGCACGCACAGGAAAAGAAGAATTTGGCTCGCAACCGTTTTTGTCTTTCTTCCTTTGGAATAAAAGTTGGCACGTACGCAATCGTGATGCGTTCCCCGATTCCAATCGGACGCGTGGCTCGTAACTCGGCAAACACAATGCTCTCTGGGGTGCACCCATGGCGAAACACGACAATGGCATTGGGATGACAGCTGTGCTCAATCAATGAAATTCCACCAAAGACGCCTATCCCTGTTTCGAGCATCCCAAGACAAACACCATTTTCTGCGCTGTAAAAGACGTCTTCGTCTGCCCATGTACCCCCACCGTAGTTCATTGCATTTGTTATAAGGGTTATAAAAAACAAAAGCACTCGTTCCTCGCTTCCTACTATCGATGAAAGTGAAGACGGAAGACTCATCCACACAAAGTGTGCCAGGTCAGACAACTTTGAAAGGAGAGTGGGATCAGCATCTTCCACTGGGCATCCAAGCTCATCCCATCGCTGCAAAAACTCTTCTTGTTTCTCACCAAATGCCAACTCCGTCAACCATTCATAGAAGGGACGAATAAGGCGGGTGTCCCACCCTTGCACCGCAAAGACCTCGGACTGACGTAGCACCGAGTTCATGGCATTTCGAACAGCTGGTGGAAGAAGACCCTCATGATTTGCCTCATTCCCTGACGTGGGAGAAGTGAACAGTGGTGTTTCCACCATGATGAGATCACCGCGGCAAACCATATGCATGGAGACAAGTACACGACCCACACTCAGTTCGGGGCTCTTCATGACGATTACATCTCCGCCCACAGCTCGACGACGCAATTCGGCAGTTTGGGGGTCCCTGTACGGCAAAAAGCAAGAACCTAACAGAATTCCCGGTTGAGGAGTGACTCGTGACAAACGTGAGGGAGCCGGTTGCTCCTTGTACTCTGAACAGGCACCTTTGTTTCCTTCTTCCCAGCGCACAACTTGCCTTGTGATGGCCTCTTCAAACGCCGCTCGCGTCTTTCCTGTGGCAGGAAGTCTTGAGCACGGCGTATCAGAGAATGGTTCATAAAGTGCATTCATTTTTGAGCCGCCCTCTTCCAAAATTTCCATTTCAGGCAACACGGACTGCATCCACCCCCTTACCTCGGGTGGAAACAACGTCAACTCTAACTGCCGCCGGTGCTCACGAATAGCGCGGCTATGATGCTCCAACTCTTTCATGAGCGTCTGCCGCTTCGAATCCAATGCGAACCACTCTCGATAAAAACGATCAAGAAGGGCACTCGATTGAATGTTCAGAAGAGCGAGGCTGGCATACGCTGCACGCTCATCCTTCAGGTGTTGTTCTAACGACGTGCTCTGCGGATCCACCATCGTGGCTGCTTCCCCAACCAGGGGAAAGGAGCGCAAAGGCGCAAGAAAATTAAAAAGAAAAAAAGTTAAAAAAAGAACAAAAAGACATTCAAACAGACCGACGGAAGGAAGAACAGGCGGAAAAGAAAAGAAAAAAAAAAGAAAAATCAACAAACTCATGACGGCGCACAAACAAACGCGTTATGCAATGCTTGGCTCGCGCTCTCTCACCCAAAGCACTCTTATTTTTTTCTGGCAGAACATCCAAAGGAGAAAAAAAAAAAAAAGGAAGAAAACCACAATGAAGAAAAGGCAAATAAAGAGAAGAACAACTCGCACTGTTTTTTTTTTTGTTGTTGTTGTTTTATTACGTATTCATTTCCATAGACCTTTGGAAAGAATAATTATTCCCCTTCTTCCTCATCGTCAATTTCTTCCTTTTTTTTTTTTTGTGTGTGTGTGTGTTTGTGTTTCTTTTTATTAGTAATAATCCCGCACACCACCAGGAAGGAAAAAAAAAAAAAAAAAGGATAAAGACGGAAAAGAATGTGTGCTGAGAAATCAACTCCCTAAAACCCATACAAAGAGATACATTACAAGTGATGTGTACAGAATAATAAGAGCAAAGGAAGGGGGTGCAATTTCTCCTTTCCTCATAGGTGTATATATATATATACATACATGTATATGTACATACCCCTTTTCTATTCCTTTTACCCATCATTTCTTGGAACGGAATTTAACGAACATTACATTATTTCCTTTATTGACGCAATTTTTTACTGAACATCCCTTTATTTTATTTTATTTTTTTCTTTTCTTCTTGCACATGGAGCTTCTCTCTTCTTTTTTTCTTTCCTCCTTTTCCTTTTTTCCTCCAAATTTTCGGTTACTTATTTGCACGCACTCATTAGGCTACCAATGACCATGTACGGGCATTACTAATATCTTTCCTCACAACGACGTGGACCCCATTACCTTTGGTATTTGCCGTCTGCTCCTCCTTCAAGTTGACCTTTAATCCCTTCTTATCCTTTCGGTTGTTGCTAAAGAACTGACCGAGTTTACGGCTCAACTCCTCATCCGTGTTCGCCTGTTGTGGTCGCTGCGGCGGCGGTGGCGACAGGCTCTTCCGTGGCTTCGACTGATTCACCACCTTCTGGAATCCCATCTCCTTGTCAATCAGCGCCTGCTCGGAGGCCGCGGAAGAGTATTTCATTGACGCCGCTTTGTTCTTCTCAGCTGCCACCTTACGCTGCATGTTCTCAAGCAGCACCGGTTGAACGACACGAATGTCGGCTCGCATGGATGTGGTGTGGTGTGCGACCTCCTGGGCAATAAGCGCCTCCATCTCGCGGTCAAGTCGGGAGTCGTCACGGCGAGGCGCCTTCGGGGTCTTGCGCGGACGTGACTTGCGTTCTTTTGAAGCATTAAACGCAACAAACTCCGACTTTTTGATGCTGTGGAACATAAAGTACACCACCAGCAGCCCTAGAAGGGCAACCCCAATGGCGACGAAGTAGTCGAGCATATAGATGTATAATATCGATGAGTTGTTATTTTGCTGCGCCCGCACACAACAGGGGAGACAGAGCAAACAAGGAGATCTTCCGCCGTGGCAGGATGAAAACTCGGGCACACTACTTAAAAATCAAAACTAAATAAAGAATAATAATTTAAAAAAAGAAAAAAAAAAAACAGGAAGCAAAATAATAATAATAATAGTAATAAATAAAAGGATGCATACAACTCCATAAGGAAAAGAAAAATAATAAAAAAAGGTCTGCAAAAAAAAAAAAAAACAACAGCAAAAGAATTTCTCATCATCACGCAGAAAAAGCACATACATCGGTGTGTTGATGAGAGGGAAAACTTGAAAAGGTGCGGATGCTGCTTCGCCCAGTCCTTATCAATAATAATAATAATATGCTGACAACCTACGGAGGCTCTTCTTCACCCACCTACCACCAACGAAGGAAAACAAGGAAAAATATTCAAATAAATATCTATACGGGCACGGAGATTGCGAAACACCATCCAATCACGCTGGAGACCAGCTCCACACCTGCGTGGAGCCGAGTGAAAACTGATAGAAAAACATAAAAACAAACAAAATAAAAAAAGAAAAAAAAAAAAAAAAAACAGCAGCAGCAGCCTTCATTTAGAAGACCAAACAAAATTCCTCACTTTTTTCTTCCTCTTCTTCTTCCATCGCTCCCCCATATACACAAATACACAACTCTACTTCAAAATTAATGCGAGGGAAGTATATATACAGATATATACAGATAGATGGATAGATATCACGAGGCATGGCTCCTTCACTTACAGGATTCAAATAATTGCCAAAAACATGTCCCGCAATTTGCTCCTCCTTTCATTTCCGTCTACATGATAAAAAAAGTCTGTTCCACCTTTTTTATATTATTATTATTATTAATATTATTACTCTTGCTTCTTTTCTAATTCCTGTGATTTCCATTGATTTTTATAAGGCCCATCTTATTTTTCCTTTTCTGTTCTACGCTTATTTATCTTTTTCAGTCAAAGACGCGAATAAGTGCCCGGAGTGCTCCTTCAATTCCTTGCCTTTGCTTGCATTCTGACAGCTGAGGCAAGAAGATAATTATTTCGGAGAACACCATGCGTAAAGTAGGGCAAATACGTAAGGACATTCTCCGCTGTGGGAAAAATTCGGCGGAACCCCCCAGCGCATGCCAATTCCTCCTCCGCCTCAACCAAGAGAAGATATTCACTTGGGGAGAGAACAGAGTCGGAGTCCCTAGGATCGTTAAACCGGGAAAGCAAAGGCTTTCTAACCAGCTCTGCATCCCCGTGCGGATGCCGACCAAATCGATAGCAAATGTTGTGGCGATCTGAAGACGGCTCTCCAAAGTTTGGTGGCGTGTGCCCAGGAGCGTTGCGTTGATGTGGGATCACCCGGATAAGAGTCAGTAAGTGAGCCAACATGCGGGACTTGACAGCCTTATCAAGGGGTGTTCCCGTGGCCAACGAGGGCATAATGTTCACCTCAATAAGTCGTACATTGCATTGGTTATCTACCATTAAATCTAGGCCGTACAGCTCAAAGCATCCTCGTCCTGTTTTATCGCTGCATTCCCTGCGAATTCTTTGGACAACATCATGTTCAATGCTAAGAAAGGTCTTAATAACAACATCTTCACAGCCACGCATGATTCTTTCCCATGCGAGCCCTCCGTCCTTATTTTTTTTTATTAAGAAGTCTCTTAAATCGGATAGACACCACTTTATATCCAAAGGATCATCCGAGTGATACTCTTTGCCACGGCTTGCTCGGTTTAGCTCGGCCGTCTTGTTCACAGAATAGTTGGTCAAGTGAACATGAATATTCTCCAAGTCCTTGTCCATTCCAGGGTACTTTTGCGCGGCAAATCGCACCAAACCCTCATCAAAAAGGAAAATACGGAGCGGATCAAAGGCAGTCACGACGCAGTACAGTCGGAGGTCAAACTTTCTTCCATATATAAGCATGGGATTCCCCAGGTAGCGTTGGCACACCAATTGTCTTGTCCCTGTCGGCATGGGGGGCATTCCCCGAAAAAGATGGATACCACGTCCACAGCTAGAAGCACTGGGTTTCACTATCAAAATAAGCGGATCGTCAGTGGTATCGGGTTGCCGTTTTACGTATTCCTCAAGTTCTTTCCACTGCTTGGGGATTAAAAATGATGTGGGAACAATATTAAAGGCATCGACTCCAAAATACCGTTGCATTTTATCAACATTCATAGCTAAACAGTCTTTTCGACCAATGCCCCATGTTCCTGGGAAATGATTTACTTTCTGGTAAGAACCAAGATGAGCCAATGTGTAATTGGTTGCTCGTTTTGCCCACATGACATTAAATAGCTCATTCGACGGCGTGTACCTCATACCCGCCGCCTCAAAGGCATCTATAACTACCTTGAATGCCACAGCACCAGGACCAAGCTTGTACAAACACATCCGATTGAGGTTATTTTTTTGTACGGTAAGAGCCTCCAATCTATAATGGGTCCGGTCACGACCATGATACGCGAGGTTTATCTGACGGGGGCTTCGAATATCGCCGGCCTTTCCTCCTGCGCGGCTGCTGTGGCGTATGGGGAAAAAGAGGCTGGGGGCCGAGAACGGGTACAAGGGTTCCACTACGGTATAATGTATCTTCTCTGTTGCCACCCTATTTGTGCGAGCTAATTCCTCACGAATTGCGGTGTCCGAGGATGTCTCTTCCACCGACGAGGCATTAGATAATCTATTGCCGTTCAGAGAACGAGACAATGGGGGCATTCGCGAAGGCCTCAATTGCCCTGTGGCTTGCACGACACACCTTGGGTTGGATGGATCCTCGTTGTTTATGTCCGGCACAAACTTGCCCACAACCAGACGTTGATGGCGGTGAAGAATGTACGTCGTGTCGGCAGTCATGACGTCCATGTCGTCACGTCCGTCACGCTGCAGGAATCCAAGAGACTGCGGGTAGAAGGTGGGAAGATTGTGCGGGGGCGGGAGAATCTTGCCTGCCATTTCCAAGAACAACGAAAAAAACAACACACACACACACACGCACGTTCGTCTCAGCACGGCCTAACCCTCGTTTTCCTCTAAAAGCAAAGAAATCACACAAACAACCACACACGCAAAAAAAAAAAAAAAATTAAAAAAAAACAGTAAAAGAAAATATAATAAAGGGCCAACAGCAACGGAGGCACGCAAAGGTGCCGCAAGCACCCAATCATTAAGAATGACAGTCAATACGCAGGCAACAACACCGGAATAAAACCAAATTATATACGCGCATCCTATTTTGTCAACTTATTCCCAAATCCGTGCGCCTCTCAGCACACAAAGGCGTCGGCACTTCACGCATAAAGAGAAATAATAATAAAAATAATACCAGCATCTCCAATAAAAATAAAATAAAAACACCAAAACTCGCACCCGTTATTCCTTTTCGTACATAAATATAAATATATATATATATATTGCAGTGTATATCTCTCCATATATATTTATTTATTATGCGCTGCGTGTTTACATCTGGAAGTTCCCACCCCACCGCCCCGCAAACGCGGCAAAAAAAAAAAAGGTGAAAAAAAAAAGAAGAAGACAATCATGGCAATAGACACAAACACACACACACAAGCAAAAATCAACGGGAGAACTGTTTTGTTTCCTGTCCACTTCAAATACATGGCAAAAACAACAAAAACATAAGTGGTATAACTCCCCCCCCCCCCCCAAAGTAACTCCTTTTCTGCAGGATGCACGGGCAAAAACAACAACAACGAAGAAAAAAAAATGCCAAGCCTCCCGATGATAAAAAAAAAAAAAAAAAAAAAACGGACACAAGAAACACAGAAATGCACACACCAATATGCATTAATAACAAAAAGAAAACAAAAAACTGTTGTCATCCCTACATTCCTCGCCTTCTTCGCATCACAGGAATTCACAAGCCAACAAAGGGGGAAAACAATCCTATTTGCTGAAGCCAAAAGAAAAAGAAAACGCGCGAGAAGCAACTCTTACTTGGCAAGAAGCATTAATTTTAATATAAACATCCACAAAAACAGAAAAAAAAAAGACGCATATAACTACATACATGCATATAAAATAAATAAATAAATATATGTATTTGTATATATCTACAGGAATGTGTATATATGCATATATATATAAGCAGAGCGCTTTCCCCGCCAGTTCACTTGTTCCTTGTTTCATTTTTCTTTCTTTCTTTCTCTTTCTGTTCCTCCCCCCTCCACTTGTGTTTCCCACCCTACGCAGATGCGCTGCAGTCGGATAGGAGCGTGCATCCCAACAAATATGCGCAGCGCGACCGAAAAATAAAGCACAGAGAAGGGCAGCATGAATGAACGAAAAATGGGGGCTACAGTGATCGCAACGAGGCCTCCGGTAGTAATCACAAAATACCAAAGAGCGGCGTCAGCGACAACAGGGTTTCCCCCCATCGCTCCCACCGTCATTCAGCAGAGAAACAAAAAAACAAAAACAACCTGGAAAAAAAAAGTAAAAAAGGTGAAATCCCATAACAATAAAAATAATGGCGGAAATGGTGGCTACAACAGAAAAAGAAAAAGAAAAAAAAACAGCATCGGAGCTTTAACTCGCAAATTTACATACCGCATGCTCGTTGGAAGTCAGAGATCCACTGATCACGCTCCTCTGCGGACTTTGCCATGGCAATGATCTTCTGACCATTGGTAAACCAAATAACCAGCTGATGCGGGTTGGAGCGGCAGTAGGCCTCTGGCACCGGGAATACATCATTAACGGTCTCCAGACTGGCAGATTTTGGGGAGACACCGTCCTTTTCGGGGTTGTCCGTGAGAGAAATACGAAGTTGCCCATTCTTAATGGAAAAGTATCGTTTTTTCCACTTCATATCTGAACTGTACTTAAGGAGATATCCCTCACGCACCACGTCGTTACTTACAGCACCAGCTTGAATGGAATTTGGTGGGGGCGCTTTTGCCCGTGACTCTGCAAGTTGCCTGAGGATGCGCTCCTTGTCGTGCTTCTCAATGACCTCGGAGTTTCTCACAATCTCCTCAAATATATTGGCCACATATTTCATAAGCTCTGTGTGTAACAACTGTGTGGTGGTCGGGCGTAACGCAGGATCCTTTGAAAGCAAAGGCTCCATAACCGCCTTCATTCCATCCGATACGCCACACGGAAAAGGATCATAGTTACCATACAGAACTTGCTGCATAATTTCACGTTGGGAAGGACCTTTGAACGGACGGTGCAACGTCAAAAGTTCATACAGAATAACACCAAGTGACCACATGTCAGCCTTCTTGCTGTACCTTTTTCTTTCCCAAAGTTCCGGTGCAAGATAGTACGGGGTCCCACAAAAAGATGAGCCAACGTCTAGAGAAACAGAATCCGTATACTGCTTGGAAAAGCCAAAGTCACCCAGCTTGATAATACCCGTTGGCATCAAAAATATATTGGCACTTTTCAAATCTCGATGCATCATCTTCCTGCTGTGCACCTCGTCCAATGCCAGTACAATTTGGTAGAATAAAAGACCAGCTTCATGCTCCTTAAATGGCAGCCGCTCCTTGAGGCGTTGCTTGATTTGTTTATTGAGATCACCACCACTTCCGTATTCCATGATTAATAGCAGTTTGTCTTCAGATTTTAGGTCATCGTAGTGCTTGACAATTCCAAAGTGATCACAGGCAGCCAAGCAATGAACTTCGCTCCGCGCATATGCCGCCTGTTTCTCGTCATTCAACATGATAAACTTCGCTACTACCTTTTGTTTATCAGACCCTCGAAGAGCAACAAACGCCGCCGTTGTTGCGTTACGTCCCACAATATGTTTCAAAATGTACAAATGTGCACGGGGATCATTCATGGCATCCTCAGGTACCTCTTCCCCCTCCGGAAGGTCAAGAACCTTCTTGACTGCATCAGGCCTGGCATCCTGGCAGTACTTCTCCATCTCCTCTTCCGATGTAAAGAGCACATTTGGAAAAAATTGTGCATAGTGCCGCAGTAACTGAGCGTCGTGGCTGTCGTTGTTCGGCATTTGCGATGATAATCGGCTATTCCATAAAAAAAAAAAATGAACCAAAATAAAATAAAGAAAAAAGTAATAAGGAAAAAAGCAAATAAATAAAATCCAAAGAAAGAAACAAACAAACACACATACACTTACGCAGAGGCGAAGGAGGGAGAGAGACATCACTCTCCGGCTCTGCACATCATTTCAAAATGGGACGCTGGGAAAAAAGTGCTCGGAGTTCGTTACGAACGAAACACAAGACTTTTCATGATTTCATCCACTTCACGACGTCTGCAACTCTTCTTAATGGGTGTTTGCGACATTGAACTGGGCGTGTACTGAACCACTGTTTGCACACTCGAAAACGGGGAAGATATCTCTGCTTCTAATCGCCGTGCGCTACGCAAAACAGCATCGCTTGGTAATGATACTTCCCTTCCACGCTTGCCGCACTGCTGCGAAGGTAAAGACGTCTCCTCTGAAGGGAACTTCATTTTATCCAACCATGTTGCAGTCGCTGTGTCATCGGAGGAGTGATGGGCGTTGCCGCAATTTGAAAAAACATCCACGATTGCCCGAAGCACAGCACGTTGCCTCTGTACACCCTCCGGAGTTGGATCGAGAAAACACTCTTCCAGTGACTTGGAGTTCGTGTACACATCTGGGCCAAGGGATTCCAACGGACACTTCAAGCTATGGGCGCTTTGTTCCATAAGGAATATCGCTAACGCCGCATCCTCTTCTGTACACACATTTTCCAGATGCAATTTTGCATGTGCCTGCGTGATTCGCACAAGGGACTCCAGTAGACGTATGGTGACTGGCACGCAATCAGCAAGAAGGGGTGACGCCCCTCGCCGATTTTGCAGTTCGTAGTACGTCCTTATAATTTCAGCTGCCTGATCGGAAAGCAAAGGACCATCGTTCTGGGCATAGTGAGAATGTACCCACCGCAAATAACGACTGATATCCTCCTGTGAGAGAACAGATGATGGTTGCTTTCCGGCCTGAGAGCACGTGAGAATGTGAGTGGCAACACGACTGTCCACCTCCATCGAAGGCTTATCCCAGAGCAAGAAAATAAAATCAAAACGACTGAGCAACGGACCACCGACACCAATTTCCGTTCCTCCATGCCGTGTCGGAGGCGGGTTACACGCTGAAATGACCGAACAAGACGTCCTAAGTTTTGTCACCATCCCTGCCTTGGCCACTGAAATTGTTTGTTGTTCCATGGCCTCATGCAGAGAAGCCCTATCGGCCGAAGATACGGTTCTTAGTTCATCAATAACACAAATGCCACCGTCACTAAGTACCAAGGCACCTGGCTCCAAAACCCATTCGCCGTTTTCCTTCGCCGCCGCCACTGTCAAGCCAGCAGAGGTGCTCCCAGTCCCGGTGGTGGAGGTGCTCCGCGGCGCAATCAGGGCGGCAAATCGTAGCAGCTGAGACTTCCCGGTTGAAGGATCCCCCACAAGAAGACAATGAATTGTAGATCGTATGTGCATACGTGCCTTACCAGTTGTGGACGTCCCTCCTACTACCGCAAGAAGTAAAGCCATACGTGGGGCAAACAGTCCAAAAAGATGTGGGCACACAGAAGTTACCAATGCAGTACTCCTACGAAGTTTATCTTTGCAAAAGGAATAAAAAAAAGATTCCGGAGTGAACGCCGATCCTTCCATCGAACCAACCGCTTTGCGCCGTGGTACTGCGGCCATGCTGCCAGAACCCCCCTCACGGTAGGATTCCACCGAATTGATGTTAAGGGCCCATACAGTGGGTTCAATAATCGGCCGACTGTTGGGGTACAAGGCACGCCATTTGGGAAATGAGATGCCAATTACCTCGACAAACTGACCCACAGTGCACTTCATCGTCAGTTCATCTTCAAGGGTTACAAGGAGTGTGCGAGGAAGCCGACCCGAGAGATTGGAGCGCTGCTGCAGGCGACACTCCGCGTAATCCATCCAAACCTGGCCAACTGGTTTAAGTTCCCCGCCCCCACACTCCTTACGTCCACAACGCCCTTTTGGCTTTGAGCCACGATCAAAGGGACTGGACGCCATCTCAACTGTATCTCCACACTTAGCACATTTCAGTTTATGAACAAATGGCACCACTCGCTTGGCATTCATCCGCACTATTGTTCCACAGAGACTGACAAGCACCCCGCGGGAGGATGGCATGGACGGTGGCGGCGCGCCCACCGTGGGCAGATGCGTTAGCCTCGGTGAAAGGTCAGCTGGATTGAGGGACCGACCAGCGCTTTTGCACATCTCCGCACAGACTTGCCGTAGGGCGTCTATTAGCGTCATTGTTTGACAAAAAAGAAGATCACCCAGTTCTGGAAGCACGGCAAGGAGCCGCATGCAGTCGATCTCTTGCGTCCAAAGAGAGCGCGTTGTAAGAGACTCCGTCGACGATGCCGGCGTTAGGCATTGTGGGGGCTTGCAGCAGTCGAGAAAAAAGGGACGAAGCTTCTGCAGAAGCTTCTCCCCCACCAGGGCCTCACCCGTCATATATATATATATGTATATAGATGTATGTATAGGACGGTCCAAATGTCGGTACCTACGGGTTGCAAAAAATGAACTCCTCACCCTGTGTCTGGTGGTCACACCCACCCGACACAACAACAGCAATAAAAAGAAGTAAAAAATTAAAAAAAACAAAAAGCAAAAAAAATAAAGTATAAACTTTTTAATACCTTCAAGCAAAATAAAAGAGGCAAATAAGGTTATGTCAAGACAACCATTATCTCAACAATTAAGCAAAATCCAAGCGCACGTACACAGAGAGAAAAAGGAAATCCGTAGCGAAACAAAAGCCATTCTGCCCCTCATCGCCACTACCTTCGTTTAATTTCCATTGTCTTTATTTTTATCCCCGGTCTCGATGTATGTGTGTGTGTTTGTGAGTGAGTGTGTTGGATTACTTTTCTTCGCGTATGTGTGCTTTTTTGTCTCCATCAGGGTAACAAAATGTATACGCAAAGCACAATTCTCATGGTCAAGCAAGGTGTTGGAAGTACTTTTCCCAGTCTTCATTTTGACTCTCTTCGTACAACGACACCAACTGTTCGTTCCTGATCTCCTCCTCAATACTAAGAAGGAGGTCCAACACGGCGGGATCGCCCACATCGCAATGAAATTCTCTGCCAATAAATTCGTAGGCGTCCTGTTCTGGATCGCCACCTTCAGTCGACTGTGCACGAAAACGGTCTAGCTCTGCATGCCGCAACTGACTTCTTCGTGCCTCGTTACGCTGCAGCATCCGTTGCTTTATCTCAAGCCGCTTGGAATGCAGCAACTTGACGCTTGTTTGGCGCATTGACTGCCGGTGCTACTGCATTGACAGCCTTTTATACACGGGAAGAAAATTCCACCCTTTCCTCATTATGAAAGCGTGTAAGAAAGCATGCAATGGGCAGGGAGATAAAAACAAAAAGAAACAAAAATAAAATAAAACTAACAAAAACAACAAAAAACAAAAAACAACGATAACGATGATGATGGGAGTATGACAAAATACAAAACCTCACAGGGGTGCTTTTCCTTTTCGACTTCCCTCCTCTGTCTCGATGACACTAAATCACATTAACGGAGAATAGAAAAAAAAAAAAAAAAAGCAAAAATGCAGGAAATTTTTGTTTACATTATAAATATTTTTTTTCTTCCACGTGCAGGGAACCAAATAAATGGTCCTTTGGTTCAACCCCGCCCTTGCGGCGAACACACAAAGTCTGGCGCAGCGGGATGCTACCAAAGAGACTGTCTCCCGTGTGTTTTGCCTGTCGTTTAACGGGGCAAATTGCCCGAGCGCGAGCCCGAGACAGTTTCTGGTGGATGTCGCCGTAAACCTCGCCAGCGTGACCGTACGGGCTCTCCTGCAGACCCAATGCCCCATGAATATAATTTATCCGGCAACTACGGTATAGTTTTGCCCTGTCCAGAATGGATTGTTTCACCAGGTTTTCAGTGACTTGTTCCCTCGGCCAATTGGAGAAAATGGCGGACGTGGCGTCAATTTTGCACCGAGCACAACTTGAAAGCGTAGACGCCAACTTTCCCCCAGCCCATGGGGTTTCTTTTAGACTGGCATAATCTTTTATTTCCTCCGCCAAAATACGGTTGCGGTCGTGCCAGAGACAATCCGCGGCGACAAAGTACGAGCCGTCGTTTGATGCGATGATATTCGGCCCGCCCCTCCACGTTTCCCGAAATGCCGGAAGTATCCGTCGCTGCGGGTCTTCGCACACCTCAACAGCTGATGAGTGCAAGCATGTAGTATTCCCTACGGAGCCAGTTGCGTCATCGCGCTGGTCGGCAACGTAACGCCTCACGGTCTCAATCGCCTTTGGAATAGAAAGCGGCATCGCCCCGGGGAGTAGAAATGTCTCCCTATATATCTCACTGCCTCGTTGCTGCTGGTGGAAGCCACTACTCCAAGACGAGAACAGTGGCCCACACTCACTTGGTTGCAAACACACACAAAAAATAATAATAATAATAACAATAATAATAATAGTGATAATAATATATGCAGATGTACGCAATATAAATAATGGTAACCCAACCCAGCCAATCCGGAGGCCAAAGGCACATAATAACCAGCAGGAAATAAATTCCCTTCATAAAAAAATAAAAACAAACATACAGACAACAATAACAAATAAAAAGGAAGATTCACCCACCTACCCTTCCGTTTTACTCATTTCTCCCTATCCCAATAAATAATAAGTAATAATAATTAAAAAAATACCCAAATACACACAAAGAAAATGATGGCTGCATGCGTATTCATATTTGAAAACAAAAAAATCTGTTCAAAAAACAAGTTTTGCACTTTGAATTGGCAATAGAAAAAAAAAAAAAATAATGAAAGGTAAGGGTATTCTGAAAGAAATAATAATAATAATAATAATAATAATAATCTTGGTGCTGACTCCAAACTACTCACGTGCATCAACGATGCCCTGTTCGGAGATACTGAAGACACACTCCACCTCCGGCAGGGACGGACTGTCATAGATCTTGCAAACACGCTGATCACCTCGGCCCTTGCGGAGCGACAATCGTGTCGTGGAGGCGTGTGCAAGAATGTGCCCACCGACTGGCTTTTTCGGATCGGCAACAAACATCGATGCACCACCAGGGTCTGCCACAACCTGATTTGTAATGTACACCGCCACATTGAACTCTTCAGCTAGTTTTATCAAATGACTCATCATTTTTGCGAGCTTCTGCTGTCGTTCGGCCAGCTCACCTCGACCTGAAAAGTCAACCCGAAACAGAGCAGTAATACTGTCCACCACAAGTAAGCCAAACTGATCCTCCGCCATCTTTGCGGCCACCATGGAGAGCAAATGCATCTGATGCTCATGTGTGTACGCCCGTGCCACAAGAATGTTATTAAGTACTGCGTCCGCATCAAGACCAAATCGAGCTGCAATAGGCTTAATGCGTTCGGGACGGAAAGTGGATTCTGTGTCCACATATATCACCTTCCCATTGCCCCCGCCCATGGAAGTGGGCAATTGACAAGTCACGCAGAGCGTGTGTGCAATCTGTGTTTTTCCCGTGCGAAACTCACCAAAGGCCTCTGTAATTGACATACTCTCAATACCTCCCCCTAATAATTGATCGAGAGCAGTACTTCCAGTTGTCATGCGTGTCACCTTGCCACGCTGCTGCAGGTAAGTGACCCCATTCGTAAAACCACAGTCGAAGAGCTTTCGTGCCGCCTCAATGATTTTTTCCACTTTGGCGTCCGAAAGGCCTTTGATAAGCGCCAATTCTTTTCGGCACTGCATGTGGATCCCCGCAACCGTAAAAATGCCTGCCTGCCGCAATTTCGCAATGTCTGCGGTGGCAACGCCTTGCTCTGTAAGGCGATCAACCTCCATGATCACGTGGGCCGCATCTTCCTGAAATGACGTCGTATCCGAGCAGTGTGCGGCATCCTTTGCGGTGTCACTCTTGTTTGCGCGTGTGCCTGCGTGCTGCATCTTCTCTTTTTCGCCGTATGTTTTGGCCACGGCTCTGTTTGCGTGCTGTATGCAATGTGCTCTTAAACTGCGCAGCACGCCAAAGAAACACAAATAGAGGAAACAACAACAACAAAATATTCAAATGTCCAGATTTTTAAAAAGTACAAATAATGCACGTAAACGCAGCCTTTTTGCCCCACATACATATAATATGTATGGGAGAAAAAAAAGGTGAGGCGAGGGGTAAAATGAAAATGCTTACACACGCCATTCACATTTCTCAATTTCATTAGATGTAATTAATTTAAAATATATAAAAATCTAAGAGTTTTTTTTTTAAAAAAATTACTAAAAACAAAGTCCCCTTTTTTTTTTTCTTCTTCCTTCAAATGCCCCGTTGGGCGATCGTGTAAATGAGTTCACAAAACTTCTGCATATAGGTGTCTACAAAAAGAGGCATGTACGGATGACGGGTAAGACGTGAAAGATTCATGCGAATACCTGTGAAGGCAACCCTTGTGTTGTTGTCAATAAGATATAGATTCTTCACGTACTGAATGTAGACAAGAGTGAAAATAGCCCCACCCGAAAACATGACGGTGAACAGCATGATAGCCTCCAGGGTTGCAGCATAGTTTGCAACCATGGATTGATTGGCTAAAACCCTCTGCAAATACGGTGCACAGAGACGATGCAGGAATGGTGAAATGTTCGATAACGTCGGTAGATTCGAAGCAAGACTTACCGCACTGTATATACCCAGTGCACTCACCAACAGCATCTGGGGCTCCACGGCACCGATTAATGCAATGCTGCAGAGCAATAACTCTAGTGTGCAACGGTGATCACTCCATTTCAAAAGAACTTCTTTAGAGGCCTTAAGGAGGCCTTGCTTGCGCGCTATCATGGCTTGCTGCACGACGGCTGTAGCCATCAAAAAATTCCACGTCTTCTTGGCTAGCGCAGGCATAAAAAATAAAAAGAACATCGTCAGCAGTGCAAGTGTCACAACGACAACATCGAGGCACACTCCCAGTTTCCCGGTTGAGCAGAGCGGAGGTACAACCCCACCGCTGCCAAAAGACTGTTGCAGCAGCCTTAGCAGTGTCTGCCGGCTCTCTTCGAGACTTGGATTACCAGGCGACAATACTGCCGCCCGCTCATACTCCATGGCGGCCTCGGGCAGTCGGTTCAGAGCCCACAGTGCCGCACCTACTCGTGTGTGCGCCTTAAAGTTGTCACGGACGCTCAAAGACCGTCTCGCGTAGGCGATGGCGTCGTCATATTTTTTCAGTGAGTGACTGGCTGCCGCGGCATTGTTAAGGAGATCAACATTCTCCGCATCCAATGCAAGGGCTTGTTCGTAAAACGCCAATGCCTCCTGATATCGCCCAGCCGAGAACGCGGCATTCCCTGATTGCCTCAGTTCCTCTACTGTAGACATGATTCACTCTTTCTGTCACTCTCCTCGCTCTTGTTGCGGGTGGATGTCCTAATAACGTTTAATTTAACCTATCGCCTTACTTTTACATGCGTAAGTGCAAAATACCCGCACACATATGCGTAAAGCGAAATCGAGAAAAACAATAAAAAGGAATTAAAACCCAAGCTCCCACTAGAAAGGCGTGAGAGGTCCTGAAGCCAAGAGCAGCCAAATCACACCTGCAAACAGGCAAGAACCAAAGTAATTATAAACACAACAACAATAAACACAACAAAAGTAAAAAGAAAAAGAAGAAAAAAGGTCCAAATGTCTTTATAAATATGATGCGTAGGTGCTTGAATCAATTTCTAAAGAGAGATTTGTTACTGCTGCGTTGCTCGCCTTTCTGTTCGATCTCGGTTTTCTCGCATCCCCTGCAGCAGCCGCGGTGCCTTGTCAGCTGGAGGGCCGGGCTCGACAAGCGGCCGTCGTCCAAAGACCTTGTTATAATTCTCCTCGCGATTGATAAGCTCCATTTTATACATCTTCATATCGCGTATCGTTTTTTCCAGCGCCTGATCCTTCTGCTTTATTTCCCTCATAAGACGGTTAATCATCGCGACATCTTCTTCTCTTGACTCGCGGTACTCATAACGATACCGCAGTTCATCGAGTGCCGCCTGCAACTTCCGTATGACATTGTTTTGTGTCGTTCGCTCCTCATCGTGTTGCTCCATGAGATCATCAATGATCGTCTTGTGGTTAGTTGATATTTCTTTCAGCTGATTCTCCGTGTCGCGGCGCTGGCTCTCCTTTTCATCTTCAAAATCGCGCCGCATCGCCTCCAACGTTGCGGTAAACTCACGATGCACCGCCTCCTTTCTACTTTTCTCTCGTTCGAGCTCCTCCGTGCGTTTCCGAATATCGTGCACAGATGCGTCTAACTTGAGGTTTAGACTCTTCACCTCCTCCTGGAGGTCGGCGCACTTCTGCCGCGCGGCCGCGATCACCCCATCGGCTCGCAGTTGCACTGCATCACGTTCTGCTGTCAAAGTGGCACGGAGCTCAGCCAAAGCGGCCTGCGTCTTCTGCGAAAACTTCTCCTCCATACTCGAGACATAATCTCGGTGCAGCGCTTCCACCTCCTTCATCGATCGGGATGATGCCTCTTCCAGCCGCTCCAACGCCTGACGAGCGTCACACTCACGGCCCTTCCACAGACGCATCTCCTTCTCAAGCTGGGCATACTCCTCACGCAAGCCGTTAAGCTCAACATTGGACTTTTGGAGCTCCTCTCGTAGGAGTTCATAATCGGCGGTAAACTTTTCAATGTACTGCCTCTGTGACTGTATCTCATCATAGAATCGAGTTGCATGCTCCTTTGCACTTTGCCGCATAGCGTCCATTTGATCCTTCGCCCGCTGCAGTTCCTCCTCACCTCGCTGCAACTGCTTAGCAAACTCTTTTCTCTCGATATTCGATTCTTTACGTTCTGCCTCCTTTTGTAGCTTAGCCGCCTCCATGAGGTTGCGAATCTGCTCTTGGTGTCTCGCCTCTAGTTGTGCGTTGGCTGAATTGTTCAACTCCGTAAGATGACGCAGCCTGTTATTATGCTCTTCACAAATTTGTCGCAAACGGCTCTCGTACCCTTCTGCTTGTGCCCTAATTTTGCTTTCCCAGTTCCGTTCGCTCGCTTCTGCATCGGCCTGGAGCTTATTGCGAAGGGAAGCAATCTCCGCCTCAAGCGCATCTCTCTTTCCAATTTGTACCTCCCGCTCGGCATTCATACGCGCCTCCATCTCCGCTATTCGCCGCGCATGGTCACCCCTCATTGCCTCACATTTCGCTGCCAATTCATTTTTCTGTGTGACAAGCACCTGAATTTCATTCTTTGCGGTATTTAGCTCCTCTTCGAGTTTGACAACGGTTTCCCGCAACTGCGCGATGGTGACGCGTAGGTCTCCCCCGACACTATCAGCACTTGACAACTGACCACGAAGATCCAAAAGAACCTTTTCATGCTCACGTGTCAGTTTTTCTATTTGCTGATCGTGCTGCTCCTTCTGCCGTCGCAACTCCTGTGTGTGGTGACTAATCAGCTCCTCCTTTTCACGCCGAAGCTGGGTCACGAACACGTCATTCGACTTCTGCGACGCCAAATGGATGTCAAAAAGAGCATTTTCATGTTTTGCTTGAAGCGCGTTAATTTCTTCCTGATGTTTCTTAACAAGTTCGGAGGCATTTTGTCCTAACTCGTCACAGCGTTCCTCCAGTAATCGTTCCGCCCGACTTCTTCGCCCAATTTCTTGCTCCGCCGCCTTCTTCGCCTCCTCCAGCTCCAGCACGCGACGGTCGAGTGCTTCGACCCGACTCAACAACTGCTGGTTTTCCTTCTTTGCATCATTGAGGTCATGCAAAAGACGGCCTTGTTGAGTTTCCAGCAGACTCTTTTGGTTTTCTAAGTCTGTTATGTCGGCAGAAGCCTTGGTGAGCCCTGTCGTTTTCTCGCTCAGTGCTCGTTCCAGTTTGTCACGCCCCTCTTGCACTTCCTTTAGATGCGTCCTCAACAGTTCCGCGTCCTGCCGCAGTGTCGCCTCAACGTCACGCGACACACCCAATGAATTACTCTCGGCATCAAGACGACGATGTAACGTGTCGCACTCCTGCTGAAGCCTGCTTACCTCCGCTTCGCGACACCGACAGTCCTCCTTCCACCGCGACAACTCCGCAGACATACTTGTGGCAACATCATTGGAATCATGTAATTTTTGCTCCCATTTTTGCAATTCCTCTGCATGGGCCGCGGTGGCAGCATCAAGCTGCGACTGCAGCAGGTTCAACTTTTCTTCCAATGCGTCTCTAGCATCCATTTGCTCAGCCAACATCGCCTTGTACCGCTCGTTATATTCCCGTACCAAGTTTGAAATCTCCTGCTCCTTTGACGCTCTTAGCCTCGCTGTTTCCTCGTCCTTTGCCGCGCACAACGCCACCGTTTCCGCTTCATTTGCCGCGGATTTCTTGGCTGCCTCCTCCAGTGCCTTTCCCCTCACCTCGGCGATCACCTCCTCAAATTTTTTCTTGCTGGCAGAAAGTTCATCCACCATGGAGGCAGATTTCCGTGCGTATGCATCCTTTGCCTCCTGAAGCTCCGCCATGTACCCACGCTTCATTGCCTCAACCGCACCATTGCGTTTTTCCTCTTCCTCACGAAAAGCCTTCCGCAACCCCTCCACACGACGTTCTGCCTCGCTGCAGATTGTACGAAGCTCCTCCTCGTGTCTCCGGCGCATCTCAGCATTCCTCTCATCGTAGTCTTCATTCTGAGTATTCAGTTGATAAATGACTTTTGTCAGCTGAGCAATCTTCTTGCACATTTTGTAGTGGGTGTCCCCACCACCGCTATGCCTGCGATTCATTGCTCTGTGTGTGTGTGTGAATTGCCGCAATGAGAAACAAATAAACAAAAAAACCCTATAGGAAGTACTGCTAGGGAAATAACTGAGGAGACAGAAAAAAAGAGAAGCAACCAAAAAAAAATAAAAAGATAAATAACCCCAAAAAAGGGAGAAAAAGAAAAAAGGTCCTTCATCTCACCCAATCCTCATAGTTGTTTCTTCTCTCCGCCGTTCCCACAGTCAAATACAAAAGTTGTAAGAAGGAAAAAGCCATTCGAATTTCTTATCGGTAATTCAGACGTCTATTTATGATTATAAAAAAAAAAAAAAAAAAAAAAAAACACCGCACCCCGTCCAATGAAAGGAACTCGTTTAGTCCGGCACACCTCCTCATTTCTTCACAATCCCACCACCCTCACAGCAGGGCGCTTGTATGAAGAAATAAATACATAAAAATATCCCCTCCATTATTCTCCCTCATGGACACTCCTGATGATGTTTTGTTTTATTTTTTGTTTTTTTGTTTTTGTTTTTGTCCCCTCCCCTCATTACTTTTTTCAAAGGAGAATTTCCCTCCCAATAAAAATTTTGTTGTTGTTACTTTTTTTTCCCCTCTTTTTTTTGTTGTTGTTAGCGTTACAGAAGCTCCTTCTCCATGTGTGAATGCAGGGAGGGGCAGTGTTCTGCGGACGGCACCTCGTCCCACCCAATCTCCAACGCATGGGCACTGTTCTCTCTCCTGTGACTCACAAATTTGCGGCCACTGTCTGATAGCGGGGTGCAAAGAAATGTCGAGGCTACGCGGTGAAGACAAGTCCATGCTTTAACGCACCGGAGCGGATGTTGTAATGAACATTGTACCGGCAGTGCATTTGATTCAACCCAATGCGCTCACCACCAAAGGGCAACCCCACGGCTGCTTTTACTACGGAAAACCCGTTAAGCACAGCACTCATCGAACTCCCACCGATAAACTGTTTCTTCAAGCCAAAGCTCAGCTGGCTCGTCATATCTTGGTCCTTCTGGGTGTGGTCAAGCTGCATCGCAAACTCAGCGTCGTGAGCCCAGTCTTTTTTTGTGATTGCCAGCTTCCATTCGCCTTTACTTGGAGTCCAGTCCCCAGACAAAGATCCCTTCTTCAATGAGTTTACGGCAGTGAACCCGTGAGAAAGAGACGTCCCTTTTGTCATGGGATCCCACGATAAACTGGATCCCACATGCAACCCCCGTATAATCCGTTGAGCGTGACTCAGTGTAAAAGATTGATTCTTAACGTACTGCACCGCTGTGCAGCCGCCCTGCACCCACGGGTACTGAAGCATACCAACCACTGTACCCTGAGTCATACCTTGTTGCCGCTGAGCCATACATTGGGCAAGGAGTAATGCCCCTGTACTGCTCACACGCTGGTACATTAGACTCCAGCGACTCAATGTGTTGTATGAAGCCGCTACAATATCGGAAAAACCATTCATTTGAAAAGACACTTCCCAGTGTGACATTTGAGGGGAAAGAAGGACACACTTAGAGGAAATCATCACGTTTTGTGCGTTACGAGCCACATTCAGCGTAAGTCCTTCGTTTATTTCTCCAAAATTGCCTTCCATCAAGAGTCGCTGCGCACCACGAAACATAGATTCATAGCTGACCAATTTGGCCGGAGATGTTGGGCCTTCCTTGGCGCTAGCGGCCAACTTCCTTCGAAATTTCTCCTCGCGTTGCGAGGCAGCCTCTGCAGGTGAGGGCTCGAGTGGGGTCTCAGGGTCCACGTCTAGTAACTTCCTCCTTACTGTTTTTTCCGGCGCGGCGGACACTTCCTCAGACTTCCCTCGAAGCCATTCCATCAACATCTTGAAACGGCAGCGGAAAGCTTGATAGTTTAGCGGAACCCACCGGACCTCCTTACGTGTGTGTTATTTAGAGACTACAATAACGCCAAACAGCAGAGAAGGCAATAAAACAAAACAAACAAACAAATAAATAAAAACAGAAAAGGGATGCGTGCGTGTAGAGATATTCAAGAACACATGGGTGCATCCAGTCGCGTTCCGGCATGTACTGCGAGGTGCAAAATCGGCCATGCAGTACTCTCCCAGTTTTTGCTTTCTTTTTCTTTTTTTTTTTATTCCTTCTCGTTTCTTCCTCTTCCCGTTTTTGGCCTAAAAAAAATTTTTTTTTCCTTTTTTTTCTGAGGTGTGTCCTTGCGTGTGTGCTTTTTTCATTCAAAGGGAACTCAACAGAAAAAAAAAAAAAAAAAGAAAATTCTGCTGCTCCTTCTACAAGTAACGCAAAGTGCACGTGATGTCTTTACACTCTCTGTCCACTGTGCACTCTCCGGGTCTCGCAACAAAACAAACATCCCACATCAGTCTGCCTCTGCAAGTGCAGTCAGCCATTCCTCCACATCTTCATCGGGGACCCGACGAAAACAGTGGTCCTCCACGCTGCAACGTCCCACCTCCACATCGGTCGCCTTTAGAGAGGCACCAAGGGCACTCTGAAGGGCTGCGAGAGCGATCATGGCGGCATCCTTTTGAGAGAGTGTGTGAAACGGAGCATTTTTCTGCTTCTTCTCCAGGAATGCATTCGCCTCAATCTGCTTTTTGCCGATGGCACATGCGTGGTAACTGCCGCACCATCCTGCCGGATCTACGCAGTAAATTTGCGGAACCCACGAACCATCCGCGTCATTCTGCTCCATCCCAAGAAATGTCATGACAACTCCCATCAGCCGCAATCCAGCGTGCTGCGTCCTCACCTGCGCCATATCCGCCACACGCTTGGCGAGCACGCTAACGGGAATCGGGGAACCGTAGCGGTACTTGTATTCAGATGCTTCCTGACGGGCCTTTTGCACCAACGACTTCCCGTCTGGAGCCCGTCCCGTGATGCACGTCCCGATGTCTTTATTGATGTTGTGGAGAGAAGTAATGGTATCGGGGCGCATCAATCGGTCCGGCACGTTGTGCTGCGTAAAGACCAAAACGGCATCCTTGCAACGTATTGCTACCGTGAGCAGGCCCGCGTACGTGACGGACTTAAAGGCGTACTCCACCTGGTATAGAGACCCCTCGGGGCTGAAAACTGTAATGTACTTGTCAAACCCCGTGCGACTCATCTGCTTCCTTTTTTCTTTTCAGACTTCTTCTCGCTGACTCGCGGTGACCGATGAGTGAATAAATGGAGTAAATAAATAAATACAAGTGTACCTGTATGTATGGGTGTATTACTGTTTGTGTCTCTTTCTTGTTGCTGCTAGTCTGCCTCACAACTCTGAAAAAAAAAAAAAAAAAAAGAAATATGTGATGGCCTACCGGTGGCACAGAAGAAAAAAAATTTAACAAACAAACAAAAAAACGAAAATAGGCGTTGGTGGCGATAGGGGGAAAAGAAGAGAAAAAAAAAAATGGGGTGCTCGTGCAAAATGGTTCGACAGGGAAGTTTTCGCAAAAAAAAAAAAAAACAGCCCGCAAGAAGAAGTGGAGAGTATCTGACATGGACGGCAGACGCACACAAGGTATTAAAGGCCGCAGCGAGCAGAAGGGGGAGAAAGGGGGAGGCGGAATTGCGTGCACATAAACAGAACTAAATTATGCAGTAAAAAAAAAAGGAAAAAAAAAAAAAAGTCCATCACATTCAGGCAACACTAAAATAAAGGCCGGCAATCACGCAGGCCACCAGAGAAAATAAGCCGCAAATACACAAAAACCCGTACAGTCGTCAACAAGCAATAATCATAATAATCATAACATCAAAAGACAGACAGAAGTGATGGGAACGCTGAAAGAGAGGGTAGAGAGAAAGATAATAATAAAAAAAGAAAAAAAAAAGAAGCAGGACAATACAAAAACAAAAATAAAAAGAAAAGCGGGCAAACATTACAAGTGAACAGTGATACTCCTGTTCACTCAAATCCCCAAGAAACCACTTCATGCCCTACAAATATTAAAGCCTCCTCAAAAGCAGAAGCAGCAATATATGTATATATGTATATATAATAATAATAATAATAATAATAACAAAAAAAGCCGCCTTGCCGTTCCTCACAAAATTCCCCTCTCACCCGTCTTAATGTACTAAGGAGATAAATCCTTCACTCCCTTACATATCGGCTTCAAGTGTTGCATAACAAAAAAGGAAAAAAAAAAAAAAAAACTGGGTGCAAAGTGCAACTTCAGTACAGTCTCTCCCGCGATTTGCCAATTCTCCAAATCTGTTTCTTCATACAGCCAGTAATAACAACAATAATAAAATTATCTCATTTAACATCAATTTTAGGTGTAGTTTGCAATTTATCTAAGGGAGAAAATTTTTCGACCTTCATCGGCCCCTCCGGCATGCAGAGCTTCTCTGCATAATGCAGTTTTTCTCCAGACGGAGCTCCTTCCACATTTCTTGATGACGTTGGTGAGTATTCCGCTTGCTTTGGTGAAAATGGTGATTTTTCAGTCTGCCGGAAAGTGGTAGACGCTCCGTGACCACACGTGCTTACATCAAACCGGTGCTGGAAGGAGCTGTTGCTTTCTTGAACTATTGTCGCCGAGCATTCTTCAACATCCGTCTGGTTTTCCCAGCGATTCATGGACGACGCCTCACTTTTCGGGTCAATAAAGTACCCGCCATTACGCTCCCTTACCTCAAGTATCGAGTCAACCCATCGGCAGATAGAGTTCACCTTGCTAAGCACCAGGTTTGTCACGTACACCTGCACCCCACGATAGTCCGTGAGAGCTACGAGATTGCTGTTTGCAGCAGCATCAGAAAAAAAGGCAAGAGCATCGTATTCATTTATCACCTTGCCCCTTGAGTCATGAATGACAGCTTCCGACACGGGATCCGTCTGGACGCGCGGCTTTCCCCTCACTATAGAACTACACTGCCGGTTTGAATTCTGCAGTAATTTTTGGTTCGACAAAACGCACCCCATCCCTCCTTCGCAAAAACCGCTTCAAGTAATAAAATAAAATAGTAAAACGCAACGACAAGGTAAAGCAAAGATACATGTAGACACAAAAACACGTACAAAGGCGGGTGAAATGGAGGAAGCAAGAGTGAGAAAGTGTGTGTACGAGATTAGAATTAAAAAATAAAAGCTATTAATAATAAAATTACCCGTACGATATCCAATTGCCATGATCCAAGATGGTCTCTCATCCACCTTGAAGAACTTCCACGACCAACCACACAACAACAACAACATAATAATAATAACATGAACACGTGATGGGTCTAATGATAGTTCATGCGGTAGAAGCGGTCAAAAACACGATCGCCATGAGCCTGAATGGACTTTTCAAGAACATGACGAAGCGGTGCTGTTCTCGTCTCCATCGCCGTCTTTGAAATGCTTGGACTATTTGTTTGCATATGCAGAATGGACCCAGGTGCATCACCACTTCCTCCTGCAACTGTCTGAAGCTGGGCATTATCGCTTGTCAGCCACTTACCGGGTGAAATGAAATCCTCGTAGTGTTTTTCGTATTTGTGTTGTGCCACCTTCAGCTTCTCCATTTCTACAAGGTTACGGTACCCTTCCAGTCCGTAAGGAGCCGCCGTGAGCACCGCGTAGCGCATCTCAAAGATGGATGCACTCGGTTGTAGCAAAGACTCCTTAAAGCGAATGTACTCCTCCACACTATACTCCGGTTTAAACCAATACGCCTGTCGCAAAAGATGGATGTTCTGTCCATAATGCACCAGCTCGCGGAGAACATGTTCACTCACGGAATCTGCAACGCGTTCCACATGGAACCGAAAGCGATTGTGTATGCCAGTTCTAAGATCCAGACAGCATGCTGCCGCCCCTGTTCCAATGTTTGGAACGTCTTCCTTGACAGGGTTAAAGATATAAAACCCCTGGACGCTGTACTCTCCGTACGGTAGCATCACGATGCTTTGGGCTGTGATGTCAAAAGAATTCATTACTTCTCTGCAGTTTCTTCCATCTTCAATCGTCCAATGATTTAAAAACTTATTTAAAAGTTCTTCTTTTGGTATATCCAACGGCAGTTCCGCAGCGGATAACGTCAACTCATGGATTGCGTCAAGCACGTCATCATCACGTGTAGCCTCAAAAGAAGGAAGAATAAAGTTCACCATACAAAATGTCTCTGGTGCGTAGGTCTCAAAACCAACCAGTCCAAAGCTTCCAAAAGGTGCCTTAATTCCTTTGCGCCTCACAAGTAGATCTACAGCAAAATTGATTTCAAGCTCTGCCTCTAACATTGCGGCGGCCGCCTCCTCAAGACTCACGCCAAACCGTCCGCAGAGGCGCCTCAAAGTCGCGGCATTGACGGAGCGCATCGGGTGACACCCCTCGGGAAACAACTCTCCAAGGGCTCCAGGATGCACCTCCCGTGGAATCGGCCTGTAAAAGACAACACGATTGCGCATGATACCAAAGGAATCACCCGGTACTTTCACGTCATCATCGCCTTCCCCATCCGGTGGTTGATCCTTAGTTCGCAATTCACTCAAAAGCTCCCGCGGTGGCAGCTCCTGCTCCAAATGACGCCGCTCCTCCTCTGTCAGTGCATCCGACACAGTGTGGTAATGGGCCCCCGCAACTAAAAGGCGTGAAACTGGCGGGCGTGCAATCCGAAGAAGTGCCGTCGTCATAAACAGTCTTTTTCACCCGTTATCTTCTTACCCAAAGGACAGGTAGAAAAGAAATAAATGAATTTATTATTTTATTTTTTAAAAAAAAGAGGAGTGAGGCCTAAAAAGATGACACTGAATTTAGAGGCGGGCAAGCAGACCCCGCGGCCTGCTCCATGAATCATAAATGTACAGAGGTAAAGAGGGTCACGCACATCGTTGACATCAACATCATCGTCTCCCTCCTTTTCTGCGTTCAAACATTTGGTTTTGTTCAACTTTTCCCCTTATGTCGTATCGCCCTTTCGCAAACACAAAAAAAGAACGTCCAAAACAAATGACAGCAATTGACACCCACCCAGACAGACACAGACATACACACACATATATATATATATATATATACGCATGCCCTTTCTCTCCTTGTGTGTCGTTCAGGCCATCCTCAGTGTTTCCGCATCGATAAACTCGTTACACAACTCAGAAACCCTTGTAAAGTACGGTGATTGATGATTCATCGATAAATATTTCATTGGTGAACTCGTTGCGAAGAAGGTCAAAGACGACAACTCCACAGTTACGTAGCTTCTTTTTCTTCGCAATATGCTGGGATGATGACGGCAAAAATCGGCAAAAAAAACAACGAAAATAGCTGCTATGCCCAATCACAATGACCTCCTTCAGTTCTGCATTGCCGAGTGCTGAAGATGTGGCTGGCGTATATGAGTCCGGCTGAGACCCATCGAATAGGTGGCGAATAAATTCATCCATTCGCCCGTATACATTGATTTTCGAGGTTTTGTTACCGGCATTCAGATGAGCATCAAAAACTGTACCGAGCTGCTCCGAGAAATTCAACTTGCCCATTTTACAAGGAACAAGTTTCCCGCGCTCCGTGGAAAGTGTCTGTGCGTCTATGTTACGGGAACCCTCTTGTAGCGAAGAGTCCACCACAATTCTTTCCCGTGTAGAAGAGATACGAGGTCTCATGCCCACAACTGCAGTTTCCATCGCCCGTCGAAGGTTGCTGCAAACTACAAGTGATGTGTTTGTGTCAAACGATATCTTGCCCTTGGATGTACGTATGAACTGGGCCAATTCCTCTGCTTCCAAGTTTCCTTTGGAACTTAGTGGAGAATCGATGATAACAGAGTTAAACGGATCCATAAAAAGATAAATCGTTTCACGAACAAACGCCTTTACCAGACGTAAAGGCCATAAGGCTCCAAACGAGTTAAATAATGAATTCCAAACAGACTGCCCATGCCGAATAAACACTACTCGGATGACACGTTTGGATCCCTCTGTTGCCGGTGCCTTCATCTGCATGTGGTTACTCCCGGTAAACGATTTCGGAAGGTCGTCGGCAACCATCATAAACTGCACACCACTGATGTAGGAGCCAATTTTCATGCGAAGGGCCTGGGCGGCCGGTGACACGGCAATAAAAACCGCAATCACCAGGGCAAACACCATGAACAGAAACATTCTTAATTCCCCTTGCCCTCCCCCTTTTTTCCCCCTCTTTTTACCAGATATTCCTCCTAGAAGTAAATGCAAGAACGAGTGTGTGGATTTCACGTGGAGAAGTGCGGCAACAGGAACCCCCCGCCGATCAAATAAATATATAGCGAACATAAAGGGGAGAAAAATACACATCAGAACCTCCAATGCATCCCATTTTAGCACGGGAATGCTTATGCCATTTCCATCTTTTTCACTAAACCTCTTCTACTTCTCTCGTTAATGTACACAAATAATTTATATGCGGTGTTAGCAAGGGATAAGGATACACACATAAAAAAGAAGAATAAGTTTTCCAACTTCCTCAAATAGCAAACCTCATATGTGCATCATTCAGTTCAATTTGTGCCTGGAAGCTTCCAAGCATCGCTTCGCAAATGGTTGAGGCTACAACTGTTATATCATATTTGCAAATGGCGGGTTCTTTTAGTTTCACGATCGGATAGTGGACATTTTCATTGCACACAAAATGTAAAAGTGAAAAACGGCGAAAGCCCTTTCCACACGGAGACCCATCAGGATAAACCACGTCAACTTGTTTGTTATTATTATTATTACTTTCCTTGGCGCATGCATACAATTGATTTTCTGCATCTATGGTCGTCCCGGCACTCCTTAGTCGGTCGGGCAGGGTATAAAAACCATCACTGTACTGCAGGAGCTGTGACCCTATTTCATCTACAAGGCGCCACCGGTGCTGAACGCCGAGAATGTATTCCTCCACTATCACCTCTTTGACCTCCCTGTATTGCCGAACCCACCTACCCGGACACAACTCGTAGCTCCAGTAGCCCATATTCCACGCGATGCAGCCGATTCGGGAGGACTTCAATTTCTGCGACAGCTCGACGTTGTTGAAGAGCCTCATCTCATTCTCACGCAGTTGCCTCGCTAATTCGCAATCCTCGGCGAAAACACAACCGAGAAGCACAGACACAGCAATGAAAACGCGCAAAACAACTCCCAAAAGCATACGGCACCACCTACCCATTCTTTCTGTTTCCTTCCTTTTTTTTTTTTTTTTTTTTTTTTTTCTCTCTCTTAAAAAAGTGTCGTTTTTCTGCAATGCTATGTGATCCTTCCCGAATGCAACAAGGGTGAGGCTTTTGATCCCAGTGATACCACGTCAACCGTCAGAGAAGAGAGGGCAAGATGAATAAAGACAACATACATATATAAAGAAGAGTTCAACATAAAACAAAAAAAAAACATAAAACACCCTCGCAAAGGATTCCGCGTCCCTCCACCTTCCTTATTTGACGTCAATAGCAGAAAAGATACCCAAAAAAGGCTAATAAAGAATAGAAAGAAAATCCTCTCTCTGTTCTCTTTATTCAACTCATTTGGAATCATAAAACATGAAAAAGAAATATTTTCCTCACATTCTTAGGCGTGATTCAAACTATATTCCACTAATTACAGAGGACGGTACGAAGACAAGTCGATGTTCTCAAATTCTTCCTTTCCACAAAAATGGAAATACCGCACAGGCACACACATAACCTCCCAGGCAGTTAATATTAGGGAGCGGAAATAAAAACGGCGTATATATATAAATATATATATATATTTCAGACGCCGATCCTCACCGTCTAGCAAACTTCTTTGAGAGTGTAGCCAGCAGCTTTTCCGTTGGGACGTAGTGACCGCATGGAGGGACGAGTTCTCCAAGTATCAGACAATCTTCTGCCCAGTTGACCTTTGCCAATGTAAGTCCAGGTAGCTCCTTTTTAACGTTAGCTGCCTCTATCATAACATCGCACTTTTTCTCGCCATGGTCGTACAGCACGTGTGTCACAGCTGTCCTTAAAAGTTTTCCAAGGCTGCCTTCCGATGAAGAGACTATTTGGGCTCCGCACAGCTTAAGTGCCCGTGTTAGGTGGGGGTTAGACTCAAGCGAGGGGGTTAGAAGAAATTTCATCCCGCTAAACAGAAAACTGTCAACACGGTTGTGTCGTTGTTCGCAGCTAAAAATCCCAATATTAGCCGCCCGCTTACGTGTTTCACGGGCATCTTCATAATTTTCCTGATCATCCTCTACACTTGCTTTACCCTTTTGCGCGTTGCACACGGCCTCGAACACGTCAACATTTGTGTACTGCAGTTCGGGGACTTCAAAGCAAGGTGGAAGATTTGCATTTGCGTTCACTAAAACATTGTTTGGAGAGCCATTTGCTTCCTTTTGCCTATTTTGCGAGAATGACGTTGGGATGGCGTACTCCTCCACATTCATTAGGTAGTAGGGGTGCTGATGGTGTGGAAGCACGGGACCTTTTCCAGTGGGCTGTGCCACAGCTGGAATAGATGTTAGGCGATATAGCCCAACGTGGATCTGACGCGACTGTAGCAGGCAGTCCAGCATCCATGTAATAGGAACTACAAAAACATTGCTGATTCCCCCTTCTACGCACCTCCGTACCTTGTCACTGCGCTCATATCCAGGGCGGTATACCAGCACGTTCACTTGTGAAACGTCAAAATCCACGATGCATGTCGCCCCGTGACGCTCAGCCATGCGCCATTCAACAGAGTGACTTGGGTGCTTGATGGTACGTGGAATGACTCCGTTGAAGTGAATCCTGCACCCCGCAAAGATCTGGGGCACACCGCAACGGTCCATCGGTCGAGAACGCAAACAGACCTGGCAGAAGGCATTTTGCCGGGAAACCTCCACCGTACAAATCGGGCAGGTCCAACTATCCCGTGTAATCGTCGCGTCAACAGGGTCCACCACACCCGACATGTCTATCGATAATGCCTAGAGTAAAATATGGAGTAATACAAATGGCGTTTGTATGTGGATATATTTTCCTCGATCACTTCTCCAGACCGTCCAACACAAAAAGCCACACACAGACTGAAACAAAAAAAAAAAAAAAAAAGGAAAGGCATATAAATATACTTAAATAAAAATATAAATATATGTAGTGAAGGAAATTTGCATTCAAGCATTAAAAGTAGCAAAAAAAAAAAAAAAAATGAAAGTTACATCATTTCAAAGTATTTTCCATACTATATATGTACATCTGCATATATGGTAGTTTAAATGGTGCGCCGGAAACCGATGCTAGGAGCATTCAAACTGGGCAACCTTCTAGGGTTCCTCAGTGGCACAGATGACTCCGTCGTATGGTTCAATACGTCCAATGGCTTTGGACGCCATCGAAGGAGCCGCTGCACTGTCGCCCGCTCAGACGTCATAAATGCCGCATCAGGCGGTGTGGGAGGACGCCGCTCGTAGCGTAAGGCCTCCGCGCGATTGCAGCGTTCAGCCTCCTCCTGCATTTCCTGTTGATGTATGGCCAACTCTGTCAGCTTATCCACAAGCGACTTTTGCTGTCGACGCAAAGCGTCCACCTTTACCCGCGAGACACGCAGTTGTTCCCGCCCTGTTTCAACTTCGCGGAGCATGATTTCTATTGCCTGATCGTGCGTTGACAGAATGACTTTCTCAGGTTCAACGTCAAAATTTTTCTCATTGATTTCCTCTTCTTGATTCGTTGTGAGCATGCAACGCTTGATGGGACGCCCAGAACACAATTCAAGAATATCCATCTCTGTGTGGTATGTCTCAAACCGAAAGGCGACACGGATATCAGAGAGATGAGTTCGCAAAGAATCGTTTCCAAGGGAGGAGCTCATGTACCATTGATCTCCAATGGCATCTCGCTTGAACACGTAGTCAAATCCAGACTGCAATACCGAGTTACGTGCAATCTCACAGAGATCATTGGGAGAAAGGCCCCACACGCGTGCTGCAATACTATACTCCTCAATAAGGGGTTCCTGTGTCTGGTGAAACATCAATGGATCGTCTGTGCTAAGTGAGACGTTTAAACCGCGGCGAAAAAATTCCGGAAACGGGTTCTTCAAGAAACGTAGAAAGAGAGCATTGTTGCTCAGTGGTGATACGTGCAAGCCAATTTGCGAAAGATAAAACAAATATTGCATTGGAAAGTCATCCCGAAGGTTGATGCCGTGGCAAATACTGTTTGCACAGAGGAAAGCGCCATAAAGATGCTCTGCCGACCCTGACTCGCCACAATGAGGACGCAACGCAAATGTTGAAAATCCTCGTGATGCCCGAAATTCGTTAAGTGTACGGATGTTGGCATACAAGTAGTACAAATAATAATTATATGGAGGATTCTCTACGGATGTCCATGCCCATGGTGACACTGGTAAAAATGGCAAATCAAGTGTTGCTTCATTGTCGACAGAATCAAACCCACTCATGTGGTTTAAAAAGTGATGTATCAAAGGATGCTCGGAAGGATGCAGTGAGGCTTCCCAGAGTGGCTGAAATATGTTTTGTAAATATTGTCCAAAACTCCCAATCAAATTCTGTGCACGAAAAACCTTGTACACACGCGGTACTTGAATGACCCACTTGTTATGTTTAGACGACATCCCATGCGTGGAAAACCAGAGTGCAAGATTGTCCCATTCCCTGATGTTAATACCGTAAATGGAAACACGGTTTTCAGCATATGTGTGGCGATCCCTTGAGTACTGCGCAAACACATCTTGAATCAGCTCCGCAAAGTATCGTCCCTTCATGAAATTATCCGTTTTCAGAAGTAATGAGCGAAGCTCCGGGTTCTCCATTGGATTGTATTTATTGTTGAAATTGTCAAAGCGCTCAAATAAGGTGTGGTCTGCCTGCACGTTCAACTGATCCACGGTCAGGTTCTTGGTGATGCCATTCTTCTTAAAGAAGTGACCAAGGGTGTGAATCAAATCCCCCCTCTTCGTGGCAATATCGTCCCCACTATACATGAGCTTCTTCACAACGAAACTCAAAAGCTGTCGTCCGGTCATACCGGCCGCCATGTGAATGTGTGTGTCAACCTTCACCGCCTGATAAATATCGCGGTTTGAAGAAACACGATCCTCCGTCGTTCCCGCCTCGTTGGCGTGGTTCAGGGCAAGATGAAGACGAAACCGATGTTCCAAATTTTCAAGTCGTTTTTGTGAAAAGTCCTTCACATCCGAGGATGCACAAATGTCTTGTAGCTCCTTTAAATCGTTGCGGAATTTCTCCACCGTTGGAAGCTGTCGAGGCCATGCATGGACGACATTTTTGGGGAAGGAAATAAAGACGGCGTCATTTGCGGCATACGTCCAGTCGTCCTCGTTGAAACTGTCGGTTTTTCGTTGAAAATCGGCCTCCACGGAGCGCTGTTGTGTCACCTCCCACGGATTTGGAGGTTCCCAAATGTACTTGAAGCGCAGATCCATTGCCCGAGCGATGCCTCGTGCGGCACTGACAGCCCACTTTACTTCCTTGTGGGGGCCATTCAGGACTGTGCGAGGAAAACGAACTCGCGTATCCAGCACAGTGTGATATTCCACCTCCTTCACATTACTAATGTAATGCCAACGACTCGACCCTATCGCTTCGCGTGGGAGACTTCGGTTGATATATAAATCCTTCAGCATGCCACGTTCCAAGTCCCATGACTCCTCACGGAATGCAAGGCGCACGTTTGTCACTTGACTCAATTCAAATGCATTTCCCTCAACTCCCCGGTTAAAGTTTTCCCCTAGCCATTCCTTCTTGGTCTCCAGCGGAAAAGAGGATATCATCACGCTATTTCGAGCCAATTCCGTAAGATCAAGAAAACTCAGGCCGCATATTTTCATTGCTGTTCCGTATTCCTCAAACAGTGGAGATGAGCCGTGGTGGTAGAGGAGGGGTGCTTCGGTAGCAATTGCCACATTTAAGCATCGGTGCAGAAAATTTGGGAGAGGATGATTTTGATAGTGTACAATCCCCTGAATATGATCATGCAAGGGGCTTACGGTAAGACCAACACCATGTAATCCACACAAGTATTGCAACACTGGATAATCCATGATTTCTGTCGCTCGCGTGATAACGTCCCCCAGTAGATACCCGGCAAGAAGACCATCCATTGAGGTTCGATTGCACCGCTGCAACGTAACTGAAACGTGTTTAGGCCCTTGCGTTTCCGCAA
>NW_001849577.1:17683-27260 GCF_000209065.1 Trypanosoma cruzi | reverse complement strand
AATTGTCCACTTTGGTGGCTTTGGAGAAAACACCCCCGGCCTTGCGGAAATTGTGCTTCTCCTCAATGTCGGCATTAAGAAGAAAGAACATTCTGGAACGTTCCTGCATAATGTTGAGCCGATGCGAACATGCCTTAATGCAGGTGGTGTTCCCAACAGTTAGTCGTAGATGCTGCACATCAGACGCAAAGGTGGACCACGATTGCAACGAGTACATGGGCGAAACATCATGATCGGACAGTTTGTAGACACCGTTTTCTTGGGATATCCGAACACGAGACGGTAACGGAGGCATCTGGATTCGCCCATTCACCTTCTTGTAGCGGGGTCGCATACGCAGCGCAGCCTCAATGCGCTCGTGAACTTTGCGCATGTCCACTCCACCGTCATCACCGTCTATAACAACCTTGAACATGTGGGATTCCTGCAGCTGATACTTTAAAAACTTGGCGTTGCCATGACTAATGGTAATTTTGTGCCGCGATAGCCGCCGATTCTCCCCCGCGGCAGAATGCTGCAAGTGATCTTCCTCGCCATACTCATTCGTGGAATCCAGGCGAAAACTCGTTGCCCTGGACATGGCTCTTCCGTATTTGATTTCGTTGAGGAAACAGGCAAATGCCTGTTTTCCTCCTCCGCTGTTTGTTGTGTTTGCCTTCTCGCCTTTTTGCGTCCCGCACACACACACAAACACACACGCCTCCTCTCCCTGTGGGGCAAAGATATCACACGCAAGAAAAATGCAAAAAGAAAAAAAAATAATAATAATAATAAATAAATAACAACAATGAAATTAATTGCAGCAAAAAAAAAAAAAACACAGAAAGAAAAATTTGATTGGAAATCACGCCCAAAGAAAAAACAAAAAAGAAAGAGAGCTGCACACAGTTATATATATATATATATCCACTAACCGAAGCGTACACAAGAACACCAATAAAAAAAAAAAAATCAATAGTAATAAGGCCGCAACCACGGCAAATATATAAAAAAAACAACAATAATTAGACGTAAAAGTAAACTCCTCCAAAAAACAAAAAGAAGGAGAAACAGGCTATACAAGAAATGCACTACGAATAACAGCCACGTCACATTCTACATTTCATTACTCACATAACGCGACCCCCCGCTATGCGATTGATAACGCCAGAATCGCAAAAGCATAATAAAGAAAATAGCTCCATGCAGAGACCAAAGAATGGAGGAGATCAAGAAGGGGATAAATACAGGAGCATTATGTGTTAGTCCCAGTGTTATTATCCACCCACATCCTCCAAAACCAGACAAGCCGACCGCCATCCATACGTCAAAAATCAAACCAACAAGCAGCCCAAAATATGACATCAATTTCCTAGACTGCGAGGAATCCTTCGTCGCGCAGTAAACATTGTAGTACCACACAACAAATGCACCGGGAATTCCCAAAAGATACAGGAAAGAAAGTGCAAATTGCATGGTGCTTCCTCCCATTAAAAAATTCACAAAAGCGCACGCAATATTGTAAATAATCATTACAATTAAGCATATATACAACGCGCACAGAGTATACATAAAACGCTGTAAGTGCACGGGTACTTGCTCCTTGATGTTGTGGTATACCTGTGGCCTGATGCACAAAAACGCTGGAGGGAAATTGGGCGGTGGTCCCACCTCCGCGGCAATACTACGCTGTCGTCTGCGTATGCTCTCGCGACGTTCCTCCAGCTCCTTTTCCTTTGCCTCCACCATCGCTAATGTGAGGTTTGGCGGCGTCGAATACGAGTTTGCTTCGAGCATCTTTCCTTCTTCCTCCTCTTCTTCTACTTTTTTTATTGTACCCTATTCGAGAAAGGCGTTTAGCGCCCCCTACTCTTCCTTCGCATAAACGATACGAAGGAAAACATCCAAAAGAGAAAGTTCATCACCGTCATCGCTACGGCTGCTCTCGTTGCAAAAAGATCTTACCAGGAAACAAACAAACAAACCCACTTTAAGACCACCACCAAGCCATCACCAACCCAAGACTCGAATACTTCATGCTTGTTGCCCTACGCCAAGGAGAATACGCCGCACAGCGGCCACGCCTGTGACCGCAAACCACAGATGAACTTCCCTACGATAGAGACATTCACAGCATGCAGAATAAAGAAGTGCAATAAGAAAGGCTGTTGCTGTTGACGGTGAAAGGCACGCTTTTACATGTGCTGTAATGCCCAACAATATCATCACTGTACGCATCAGATGGTATAAATACACTGAGCAATATTCATCTTTAATCCCAGCGGCAGAGGGGGAAAAGAACGTGCATACACAAACAAGCAAGCTCAAAAAATTCAAAACAATTGCACCCAGTATCGCCTGAAAACACAACCGGCACGTCAGAAAAGTCTATCACATGGCGCATGGCCCCAAATGAAATTGACTTGTAGAATGTCAGAAATATTTCCACCAAATGAAATTGATTAGACCCTAGCAACCTCGCCTTCTCCCTTTAGTTCTTCAGCTTCCTGGTCTTGTGACAGTAGAATCCAAGAGAAACTTACACCTCCTTTGGTTCGCTCCCATCTGAGATCGCATTGACCACAACACTCTCAACACTAAGCTTCCGAAACACTGCACATGGCACTCGTATTTCCCTCCACCCAAAGCCGTCAACTCGTTATAAAAACGCAGCCCCCTATGGACTGAATTCCTTCACAACCACCAGGGGACCCGCAGGGGGTGATTTTGTAGGAAATACCCCTACCACAATGCCTACGGCAAGAGCTGAAGCCGATGTCATCTTTGCCTCTCTAATTTCATGTGGTTCAGAGAAGTAAACGCGTAAAATAATAACGGATTCGAGGCAACGATACAAATAGACACACACAAAAAAAAACAAAAATAAATAAATAAATAAAACGCGTGTATCCACACATGCAATACATCACAACTTCAATCCATATCAATACCCTCCAACCTTTTCTTTTCCGTTTTTTTCCCCACGCACCTTGGGCTATGTTAGAAACCATCCCTTTTAAAGCCCTCGACAACTTCCACCGCGGCATCATGCATGGGAGAACAAAAAAAAAAAATACAGCGAATATTAAATTAATAATAATAATAATAATAATAATAATAATAATAATAATAATAATAATAATAATAATAATAATATAAATAATAAAGGATTATATTTCAGTAAATCCAGCAGAAACAGCGATGGCAAAACAAAAATTAATCTCAGGAAAACATCTTCTTCAATCCTGCAGCCAATTTGGCGGTACGAACCTTCTCTGCTTCCTTCGCCTGCTGAAGCACTGTCACAATTTCAGTGTTATCAGGATCCAACTTCTGTGCCTTTGTAAAGTCTGCCACGGCAGATTCAGAATCGCCCGCACTGAGAGAGGCAAATCCGCGGCGGAACAACGCCTTGGCGTTGGAATTGTCCAGCTCAAGAACCCTCGACGCGGCATTCCTCGCCTCTGACCACTGGCCCAACTTTATTGCACATGCAGCTGTGTTGTTGTAGCAGGCAATCAATTTCTCATTAACAGCCACATCGTTTGCAGTGGTTTTGTTAATTGTCTTTACGAACCGTGCGGCCTTTTCATACTTCTGTATGGCGTTTTCAAAATCCGATGCCTTAAATAATTTGTTACCAATCTGCCGTATCTCCTCCCCCACATCAAGAAGCTCTGCATCTGTCAGTGATGGAGTGCAATCCTCCGGATAATCTGGGAAGGTGTCCCCCCCGACCTGAGGTTCCGGCTCAGGAAGTGTATCTGTGACCCCGCAATCAACTATCACGCACGGTTTTACGGGCTTGTCATTCGCACCAGTTTCGGTGTGCTCCAGAGCCCGAACGGTATTCATCCCACGAACCACCTTGCCAAACACAACATGTCGACCCGTAAGGTGTTGTGCTGGATTCACAGTGATAAAAAACTGGGAACCGTTGGTGTTTGGTCCGGCATTTGCCATCGCAAGCAAACCAGCCTTGTCGCAAGGTACATCAAAGTTCTCATCATCAAAGCGTTCGCCGTAAATGGACACACCGCCTGTACCATTATGCTTCGTGAAGTCGCCACCCTGAATCATAAAGCCAGCGATAATCCGATGAAATGTACTGCCCTTGTATGTCATTGGTATTTGCGTCTCATCTGTCAGTTTGCCCTCATTGCCCGTGCAAAGCGCCCGAAAATTGGCACATGTCTTTGGTGTAATGTCGTCAAACAGCTCTAGAAGAATGTTCTCCTTTGCTGGCTTACCACCAATCGAAACCTGAAGCCAACAGAGTTTCCCCATGTCCGTCTTCCCAGCAGCTCAAATGTATATATATATATTTATAACAATTATTTTGGGATTTTCTTTCTTTCTACAATTCCTCTTAAACCCAAACCAGGTGACCCGTCGACCAAAAAGAGCAATAAAATAAAATAAAATAAATATATAAATATATCAAGAAAGAATAAAGAACAGAAATAACCCTTAAACTTAAATGCTCAACAAGCGCCTCTTTCTTTCATTTCCATATATATATATATATATATATTTCTTCAGGTGCTCCTCGGCGTCTATCAGATGCGTCTTTTGCGAACACAACCGTGTCCACTTCCCCCAGTCGACCAATAGCATTAAAAAAATTAGCATATACTCTATGAATAAGATACAATAGTTCGTAAAAAAACATAACAAAACAAAAAAGGGAGCAGTCGCTCTATCGTATGACCTCCTCCTTTCCATGTCATGCACTCTTCCCTTTTTCTCCTTTTTTTCTTCTGGATTCATAAAATGGAGTTCCCTTCATGTTTGTTGCTCTTAATTCATACATTTTTCAGTTGTTTTCTTTGTTTCTTAAAAAAAAAAGAATTTTTTTTTTTGCTTTTATTTCTTTCCTTCTCGCTCGTCCTCTATTCGGTGAGTGCTTGCCGAAAAGCGGGAAAGAAGCACTCGCTGCGGCGACATCTTCCGTGGTACATCAAAAGAAATTGGTGGAAGCAATAGTACAAAACACACACACACACAAACATACAGACAGGCAGGAAAATAAAGTAACATAAAATGGCGGGATGTCCCCCATCTAGAGAACAAAGGTTTGCATGCCGAGACAACAGACAGATGCCAGAAGAGCGGCGGCAAACTCGTAGCCACATTCTGTGAGCAGAAGTGGCAAAGGTCGTTGACACGAGAAAAACTGGTGCTGGTTGATGCATGTAAGCAGTGCAACCACCACCCCGGCCGTCTGGTAGTCACAGAGTCCCTTGCCATTGCAAACAGTGATAATCGTGTGAACGGCGACGGCTCGGGCGGCACCGGCAGCAAATGTGGTGATGCAGCAAAAAACAGGAGAGTATCGGTACACTATGTGCTCCACCCTCCGCACACCCTTGTCGGCGGCAAGATAGTAGTCCGCAACTGTCTTCACGATGAGACCAAACCAAACCATTGAAAACAGCTGTTGGACCAGAGCAGCCAAAAGAATCGTCCAAGGGTCCATCCGCATAATTGCCTCACAGATTAATGCGCTCAGAGTCATTGGTGTGGTCAAAAGTATGCGTGAATAATGCAATAGGGACAAAAAAACAGCACACACACACACACACACACACAAAGATAATAATAATAATAATCCTTTCCTTCTTTTTCCTTGGCAGCGTTTTATTTGTTTTTTGTGGAAAGGATGAGAAATTTAAAAAAATGAAAACATATATATATATATATATAATCACAATAATAATAATAATAACAATAATAATAATACATAAATAAGAGAAAACATTATTGTCATCAGGCAACACAACCCGATAATAAACCACAGAGGCAAAAACAAGAAAGAAAAAGAGGAAAATGGGCTGTTGTTGGCAAACAGACAATCTCCCAAAGAAGTGTAGGGTCAATTGACATCATTCATCCCATTGGAGAAAACACAAATGAAAAAACAACAACAACAACAACAACAAAAAGCACCAAAAATAAAATATTATACATGGGTGGAGAGGCACATCTTTTTCCTACAAAAAACTTCCTTTGGGAACATAAGCCTGTTGTTGTTGTTGTTGTTTCTTTGATATCCTTTCTTCCATATTCTTCAAATTTAAGTCTACATCCCGTCACTGGGACCCATCTGATGCAAAAGCACCACTAATGACAGAAGCCTCTTCGCGTAACCACCATCAATATCAAACCATAACAGTAGTTTTTGCGCCTCCCCATCACGCAGAGAACAGGAACCTGTTGCGTCGTAACACAGCTTACCATTTGGCACACAGTCGCAACTAATGAGGTCCTCTTTTGAGTAAGAAAGCACTCCGTTGAGTCGACCTGAAGCAGCTTCCTTCAGAGCTTGATCCAACATTTCCTTCGAGACAGGCTGGCTCAACCGGACCAACATGTCCACGGCACATCCTTTTTTCACGGGGACCTGAAACGCAGTTCCTGAGATGCGTCCCACAAGACCTGGGAAAATTTTATCCATAGTCTTTTTCCCGTTGTCGATATAAGGAACAATGTTGTCAATACTCACTCTTGTTTGGCGCCAGTCTTGCGGATTTTTAGACCTTCCTGCTGTAAGCTCCACTGGTCTCATACCGTGAATGGCGGTGTAGGAGCACTCTTCTAGACCGTATTGCTCATGCAGCAAACGAATGAGAGGAGCGAGGGCGACTGCAACAGGGGAGCCAGCACACACAACGGAACACGCACTTTTCAATTCTTCGTCATTTGCACCAGCAATGAGAGTTGGGGCGTCCGCACTCTGTCCTGCAACAATGACGCCTTTGGCACCTCCTGCAACATGTCCCCAGCAGCGTTCTCGCGTGGAGCTTAGTCCCGTGCACTCCACCACGTACTGCACCCCGACATCTCGCCATGCAATCTCCACAAGATCATGCTTATGTGAAACACGGATTTTCTGAGAACCCTGGATGCAGATAAACTCCCCAACCACCAACACTGAGGCTCTGTCCCCTGCAGAAAGAGAGCTTTCGCGCCGCAGCAAGTATGCAATGTAGTCAATACTCATGGAAGCATCGTTTATCGCCACCACGCTCACTAAAGGGTCCGTGAACGAGGAAAAAAGAACGGCCTGCCCAATTGGCCCAAAGCCATTAATGCCCACACAAACCGGCAAGACAACATCCTCCATCCTTATCACTCTTCTCCAATGGCAAAAAAGCAACACTGTCCGTCGTAGCCACCGCAGAAGCAGCAGCGGCATCACAAAGCCAAGAAAAAGAAAACGAAAAATAAAATAACATGAAATAAAGATACAGAAAAACAAATACACACACAATAATAATAATAATAATAATTTAATAAAAAAACAAAATATGCGTCTGGATGAAACCTTTTCACATTTACCCCGAAGAAGAAAGAACACAAAAATGGGAGGACAAATTTTCGTTCAATGTGCCCTATATTGCTCACCTCAGAAAAAATTCATAGAACACTCACATCAATAAACAAATTCAAATGGCATACATGCTACAAAACCCGGGCACGTTGCGAACGCACATAGCGGCATTCTCTTTGCGGAACCGCAACCACCGGATTCCCCCGCGTGGAGGGCAGCGGATAGTTTGTAGAACAGAAGAGGAGAAAGAGCTGCGCTCGATGCCTTCAAACGCGGTTTCCCTGGAAGCAAAACTAAAGAAATAAAGAAATAAAAAGCGGGTTAAACAAGAAGTGCTATCATTTACTTGTCCCCATTTGGTCACACATCCTTTGCATAGGTTTCTAGGACCAAAAACACACGCAAATGTACAAAAAAGGACATTCTGTCCACGTACTCGAATTTGTTGAAGGTTCACCTTTTCCTCAATAAAAAAAAATCATCAACAAATAACAACAAAGCGGCGAAAAGGAAACAAGCAATAATTGTAAACAAAATCCCAAACATACATAAATAAATAGGTAAGTGTGTATTATCCGTACGTGTACCATCAGGCCAATCCCAAATAACCCCTTGACCCTCCCCCGTTGTCCAAAAACAGGAACAACAGACCCTTTCCCTCATTTGGTGGAAATAAAGAAGCCTTAGCCATGAATATGTATGTATTCTTATTGATTTAATTATTTTACCATGCAATGCGGATTAAAGCAATGAGAGCTTTCTTTGAAAATGGCAATTTTGGCTTGATAGGTGCATAAATAAATAGATCAAAAAAAAAAAAAAAAAAAAAAAAAAAATTCTTTTTTTTTTTTTTTACTGGTAAAAAGGCTGGAAATGAGGCAATTTTATCCCACATGTTGCCCAGTTTTTACCCTTTAACCCATGACGGCTTTTTGTTTTTCACTTTGTGCCGTTTACTTTCTTCTTTTCTATCGGTGGCAAACGTAAAACCTTGCAATTAACACTCCGGTTATCAGAGCAGCAAACGATGTGGCTGTGCATACCCATCCAAATGAAGGTTTTTTCCAATCCGATTCCCTAAATGTCTCCCAGAAGTAAGTTCCATCAGCTGCAAAAGAATCTTCCATGAACACCATGTAATTCCCGCGCTGCACTTCCTCTGCAGAAAGCAGGAGGCAAGTATGTTTTCGCCCACACGACACAGTAACTACATTTGCTTTTATCGGGAGAGGAACCTTTGTGAGCCTTTCAACATATGGGATGACACCAACACCAAGCTGCCCGTCTCCATTGCGCCCATAAACAAACAAACTGCTTCCTCCATCTGTCCACGCAAAGACGTTATCGTCCCCTGCTGCAAGTCCCGTCGGTTTAGACAGTTTAAATGACTCAATTTTGTTGGAAAGGACAATACAACGCTTTCTTTCTACTTGATAACATAAAGTGTGACGACGACCGCAGGCCACAAGTGAAACACGCCCCACATCTCGTATGGGTCTCCATGTGTATGTACAACAATCAGCTATTCCAAGCTGACCATCACTGTTACTCCCCGCACCCAAAATATCACCTGTTGTAGTTACAAGAATTGCAAAGTTTACAGATGCAACTACAAGGGCAATGCGCGTTCGCGAGGAGCCAACGGAAAGACGAGTTGGCACGGCCAATGTAGGTGTGTGCCATACTTTGGGGCCAAGCATACCGGTTGTTGTTTCTCCCCAACCAAAAAGATCACCAGCATCCGTTATGGCAAACGATGTACGTGCACCACAAAAAACATCTCGTGCAGTTTCATCAAGAAGTACTCGTCTAGGCTCATAGCATTCACCATGGTACGTACCATCTCCCCGTTGTCCACAAGAACCTTCTCCGCAGCCGTAAATCTGCCCCGAAGAAGTTAAAAAAAGAGAGTGGGATTCTCCACAGGAAACCTTCACAACACGATCATCAAAACAAGTGTTAATTAAAGTAGGGTAGTTGACAGTTGGCGCAGCCAGCGCGAGTTGGCCAGATTCATTACGTCCCCACCCGTAAACACTGCCGGATCTTGTCAACGCCAAGGTGTAATGAGCTCCACAAGAAATCTGAACAAAATCACCTTCAATGCTCAGGACCTCGAAAGACGAAGAGTCGCCTTCACGGCCCAGCTGAGCATGATGATTTGAGCCGGCTGTCGCTAGAACGGGCATCTTTTAGTGAATAAAAATACAAATAAAAAATAAAACCGCTGACAAATTAAAAATGCACAATAATCACCTCTGACCG
>NW_001849577.1:10634-17583 GCF_000209065.1 Trypanosoma cruzi | reverse complement strand
GGAATGTCGTTATTGGTTCAAAAAAGCCTCACGCTCTCGCAACTCTGCTCGCATATGCTGCAATCTTGTCTCTGACAAAGACCTCAACTGTTCGTCTTTTTGCTTAAGCTGGCGCAAAAGGTTCGATACATTTAACTCCGCGTTCTGAAGTTGCCGGAGTTTTTCAATAAGCTCAGTCTCCTGCTTCCCAAGCTCTTCCAGTTGCTGCTGAAAGCGGTTCATCCGTTGATGATGTCCCAATTCCGCTGCCTTTTCCTCCTCCTCGAGTCCGCGCCACTCATTGTCTAGGGCATTTTCCACTCGCTCCGCATCCATAGTCGTTTTCTTTCTCTCTCTATCCAATAAGCTTCGCTGGGAGCTGCGCTCTGCATTGGCTTGCTCAAGTACAGCTTTCCGGGATGCAACGTACTGTTCCTTTTGGAATAAAATTCGTTCACTAGCATCATTTTCATTGGCAAGCTCAACAAGAGAAGCCTCCAGTTGAATACAGGCGGCTTTTTTTTCTTCCAGTTTCGACCTAGCAGAACGAACCGCAGCGGCACGCTTCTCTAGGTCCGCATTCCAACTATACAACCGTGCCTCTTCAACGCGGGACATGTGGCCTTAAATGTAACCCCGCAAAAAGGAGGAAATAAATAAATAAGTAAAATCACACAAGATGGTAAACAATAATAATGAATAAATAAATAAAATAAATAAATAAAAATAAGTCATTTGAAAAAAAGGGAAAAAAAAAAAAAAACGGTAACTCAACTTTCCCCCTAGAATGCCTGCTATTATCAGCCCTTTAACTTTCCTTTTCCGTACATTGATGTGGACTTTTTGCTGCTGATTTTGCGCAAGACGAAGGTAACGCATATTTAATGGCAGTTGAAAATTGATCATCTCATCCCTGTGCATCTTCTCTCTACACAGACAGACCCTAACTTATTATTATTATTATTATTGCGCCACTTCTTGGAAAAAAGAAAACCAAAATCGTTGTCCCTACTTCGTTTTTTTTTTTTTTTTTTTTTTTTTTGATGTGTGTGTGTATTCTAATCAATAAATTTCTTGTACTCTTCTTCGGTCATCAGCCCCTGAGGAAGTTCGCTGCATTTCACCTTGATAAGCCAACCATCACCCTCAGGAGAACGGTTAATGAGAGCTGGCTCATCCTTTACCCTGTCATTTACGGCGTCAACAACACCATTGATGGGGGAATACATACAGCTGGTGGCCTTGACGCTTTCCACCTCACCAAATACTTCCTTTGCATTTAATTGATCCCCCACATTTGGAAGTGCGACATACACCACATCACCAAGACTTTCCTGTGCGTGGGCTGTAATTCCAATAGTGGCAACACCACCATCATGTTCTACCCATTCATGACTATCCGTAAAGTAGCGGGTGCCATACAAGCGAGCGGAAGCCAAAAATAAGGTGGAGCTTAATTGAAATACGCGACGCATAATAAAAACTCTCGACGAACAAAATAAAAACTATCAGAAAAAGAAGTAAAACAGGCAAACACACGCATACAGGGTAGAAAAACTCTAGATATAGTGATGATTACCGTTTCTTTTTACACACTTTCCTCCCCTCCCTCCACACCGAGAGTTTGATTTCAAAATTTTTCGCAAAATAAAAAAACCCCGAAAGAATAGACTAAAAATAAATAATTAAGGATATTTCCGTCTAAGTTTGAAACCCCTTGTGTGATATTAATGATAATTATTAAAGAACAGCCAAAATAAAGAAAAACAACAACAACGACAAAAAAGACAGAAATAAAATCGATGAAATCAACAATCTTCCAGTTTTTCACAGATCACCCCGATCGTCGTCGCTAGATTCAATTACAACCTCAGTTTCGTTGGTAGCGTCTGGTTCCTGGCGCACAATTTGTTTGATTTCTTCCATTTTCTTTTCATATTCTTCCTTACTGCATGGCTCAGAGCCACAGTCTTCATTCTCAAGCCACTCCTGCACTTCCGACAACTTCTTCCTCAACATTTCAATTTTTTCTGTACTTATCACACCTAAAGCAGTTTCGTTTTCCAAAATGCCTTCGCTTTTCGCCCAAAAAACATAAGCTTCCAAATTATTCTTCGCCACAGCTGCTTCATGTTTCTTTCTTTCCTTGTCAAGTATCTCAGCAATCCTTCTTTTTGAACGCCTAAAAGCTTCCTCAGACAGTGGTGAAGGATTTGTAAAACTCACTGTTGTTGCAACGGTAGCAGAAGTTCGTTTCATTTTAATATTATGGACAGTTCGGTATGATGTATTGGTAATATTTGAAGTATTTGTTATATCTGAAGTATTTAGATCTTTTGTTGTTGTGTTCAGTTTGATTTTACTAGAGACATTTGCAGCATAACGATAAATGACATCCGCCTCATCAACCTCAAAAAGTCCAGAATCATTTATTCGCAGTTGAACACGAACAATATGACTATTGTTAGGATGCACAATAGTTGGCGCAAAAAAACCCAAACGTTCAAGTGTCGTTTTTACACCCATTACCTGAATTTTAACGACGCAATTGTTGGATTCAAAAATTTCAACGGTAAAATCTTCAGTTCGATTAAGAGTTATACTTTGTCGCATCCCCAAAGCTGGATTTTCAGCAAGCAAACGTCGTGATTGAGAAGAATTTTTCGAAGAAGAAGTAATAGAAAAAAAGAAAACAAATGGTATATGCTCCTCCACTCGAAAAGAACGGACACGGTAAAAAGGTGACAAGCGAAGAGCATAATATGCGGCACCTACGGCAGCTGCTTCATCGGAATTCAAAGTTCGATCCACCTCTCTACCTAACATGGCAGAAAGATCGGATATAATTTTTGGAGTCCGAGAGGTACCACCCATCATCTCAAACGCATCGATATCGCTCAAACTCAGTCCAGCTTTAGATAAGGCTTCTTCCGCTAACTTAGGCACCCGTTCGAACAAATGAGAGCATTTCTCCTCCAGATCTTTTCTGGATATTTCAGTACTAAAATCTCTTTCTGGAACAATACCCTCAATAGTAACGGGAGTCTTACTATTTGCTGAAAGTATTTCTCGAGATTTTTTGGCTGCACGCAGAAGTGAAAACTGAGATTTTCGTTCGGGTATCGTTTTTCCACCAATAACCTTAGAAATCTTCATTTTGTTCATTGCCTCTGCTTCAAAAATTTTGGCAATACATAAGTCGAATGCTCTACCTCCCAAAAACGTATCATCTACCACAGCCATTGTCGTTAAAGTACCGAAACTGTCAGCATTTTTTATCTTCTTCCCAGACTGTGCGACTGGGGGAGAAAATTTGTAAATACCAACTTCGGTATGAGTACTTCCAATGTCATAAACAAGTAGATTCATTGTTTTATTTCCCAATCCTCGTCTTCGGATACCGTAATAAAAGGCAGCTGCCGTAGTACTGTGCATTAATCCTAAAACATTCATTCCAACTAAACGCGCTGCTTCCAATATGGCTTGTCGCTTTCCCATAGAAGAATGAAACGGTATTGTAATAACGACACTTTTTGGATCCACCACTCCATCTTTTTCCGAAATACTTTGGCAGTACTGAAGTACCATGGCATATAGTTCCTCCGCGGTGTAATTTCCATCTTGAGAAAAGCAAAATCCAATCGTGTTTCGCTCTTCGGGGCGGGTCTCAAATTCAAACTCCAGGTCCTTTAACATCGCAAATTCGGTGGAATCACACAAAATCCCTATCAGCTGGTTAATCATTGTAACCATATTTAAGGGAAAACGAGCTGCCAACGCCTTGGCTTGATCTCCAATGTACCTCTCTCCATTTTTAAAGCCAATGTAATTGTCTGTTTTTCGATGGGATTGCTCATTTAGCACAATATCAACGTTATTGCCATTGTGCGGCCCGGCAACCTCAATGTATTCAGATCCAAAGTCAATGCCAAGAACATTTGCGGAAGCTCCGTAGCTCAATAAAATAGCCAAAATAACAAATGAAACAATTTGCATTTTTCTATTATACTAATTATATAATGAGTAACAGAATGAAAAGCCTAAATACATATAAAATAAAAGATAATATTAATAAGAATAAGAATAATAAAAACGATATAAGAAAAAAATTTTTTTTTTCAAAGGAAAAAAACAATTGAACAAAATTACATTATAATAAATAAAAATGCATCCCGTTGCACAGGAAAAAATAAATAGAAAGCCAAAAGCAATATAAAACTCAGAAATCTGTGTTATTATCTGATTTATTTGTTATTTTTCTATTTTATTTTTTTATTATTAATTATTTTCATTCTTTTATAATTTTTTTGGAGCGAAGGGAATGCACAAACTATAGAGCCACGGATATTTTTTTGAATGTCCGAAAATTTTTATAATTTTCATCTAAAATTTTGCATATGATTCAGCGTCTCAAGTTCAAGGTCTGATGATACCTTTTCTTTTTTTACATTTTCACAAACTTTACAAGTTGCCACTTCCAACAATTCATCTAAAACATATAAAAAATGAAACACACACACACACACAAAAAAAAAAAAAAAAAAAAAAAAAAAAAGGAAAAGTAGCAAGCAATACAGAAAAAAAAAAAAAAAAAGAAACGGCGAAAAAAAAAGAAATGATTAGATTTCAATCAAAAAAACTTGGCATAATTGAGATGTTGGTCCAGCCCCTCGTTTTTACTTTCTTGTGCAAGCACATTTTTTAGTAAATGAAGCTCCTCTCGCTGCCGTCATCACTTTCCGACCCCTTGTTCTTGCGTCTACAACCTTTTGCCATATTGAGGTATAAATCTGTTTCGCTCCTTTTTCGGTTATATTTGAATGAGATTCCAATATGCGTCTAATAAACTCTGCCTCAGGAATGTGAACTAAAGTTCGTCCATCTCCTTCGGGAAGAATAGACTCAGGTTCAGTTACCCTCCCTCTTGAACAACGGACCAAAAATTCCAATGCTTGCTTTCTGTCAAACCCGTTTGGATCTTCCGGATCATCTGCGACAACACGTGCAGGAGGAGAAACAGCAAGGAGCGACGCATACCTCAAAGTGTTGATTGTGTGTCTTGCATCCCTTAACAGGGGTGAAACACACGCTATCATCACCGTTTTTGTTGGGCGTTTCACAGCAATCTCAAAACAATCACGAAGTAACAAAGTTAGAGGCGATCTTCTAAATGGAATATGTAAATGATTTGTACTGGTTGCCGCCAATACGCGAGTTCGAATACATTCTTTGAGAGTCATAAGTGAAGTATTAATAAATTTTGCTTCCATTTGACGTTCTTTATCATGAGTTGCACTATCGGCTGTGTTTTCACTTCCCGCGAGGTCCACCATAAAAAGTTCTCCAGGTCTTGCCCATTTACTATTTTTTGAGACAATTCTTATACAAGTTACCATATGTGAACGGGAAGAGGCCTCATTTCTACCTGTTGCTTTGGTCATTCTTTGTGAAGCCGCTTCTTCAAATACTGCCCATAATATTTCTTCATTTGAACATTCAAAGGCATCAGCCCCTCGAATTTTTAATTCTCCAGATACATCTTCCACAACTTGCACTTCCGTTCCCGTTAGAAGATCAATGTTTTTATTGGCTTGTATTTCAATGACAGTAATAAAAATATCATGAGATGTAAAATAGGAAGCTAGATCTCTTGATACAAGCTGAAGAATGCCTGCCGTTGTATAGGTTTTGCCACTCCCCGTTTGTCCATAACAAAGAACGCAGGTGGAGGCTCCTTCAACCGATAAGTTAACCAGAGGATAACAAGATTCTCTATAAACTCTTGAAGTATCATCCATTCCGTCAAAAACGCCATCAAGATTTACCGTATGAGGGTCTAGCAAGCACTGTCCAGCTAAAGAAACCTTGGGTACCATTAGAACAAGATCACGGCGTCCTTCTACCTTACGAATCATGCTCTCACTATGCATGTCTTCCTGATCAAAAGGAATAATAGGACGACAACGCACAAAAATCCGAGAGTCCTGAGAAACAAAAAGCTCCTCCGGCTCCATGATTGGACGAAGCTTCTTCTTCACCGTTTCAGGCGCTTCAGTGGAGTCTAATAATCTCTGAAACTCAGCGGCCTTTGCTCCAAGCTCCGCCAGCAAAGGAATGCTAGGCATTTTGATGTTTTTCAACTCCTTTTAATTCCTTTTCCGTTGTTTATTTTAGGCACAATGAGAAAAAAAAAATCCTACACATATGTTAGGTAAAAATAAGGGGATCAATTGCTTCACTAATTTATTTATTTATTTTAAACGAAAAGGCAAGCAATCCACGCACAAAAATAAATTATTAAATGAAAATATTGACCCAGCACAACCCGTGTCGAATGAAACAGCCGGGACTCAACAAAACGAAAAAAAACACCGGCACACCGGGAACGAAAGGCATACAGACGGAGAATGCGCGCAAAAGTCAGCACCACACGTATCACGGTCAATTGCCAGGCCTCTCGGACAGGGTAACCACAGCCAGTAACCTCCACACCCCGGTCGTGCGGGCGGACCGGATGGCACACATCCCTCGCCACCTGGACGGAACGAAGGGCCTAACTGGAGACCCTTAGTCTGGCAATGCCGGCCGCCACATCGCGGTCCAAGGGTCGATTGCCCCGTATTGTCGGGGGAAGCTAGGAGCCGGCAATATTTCCCTCACACCTCGTGGTCGTGCGTGCACCTCACACTCGGGCCAATGAACGCCTCAAGGAACATCCTGCCTGAAGAAATGCAGCTGGCCGTGCAAACAATCCCGAGTCTCGTCAACGTTCCAGCAGCCGCTCCTTTGGCGAGACGTCGCTCTCTTTCGTCCTTGTTTCCAGTGTGCCATCTTCGTATAAAATGAAAATGCCTTCCACAACTGGCGTCATCAAGCACCTCCAAGTAAATTAGGAAGGATTCACGGCCTCAAGAAAAAGCACCCAAAGTGGTAGTCAACGTGAACTCAGCAACGCATGTCAACTACCGCA
>NW_001849577.1:0-10534 GCF_000209065.1 Trypanosoma cruzi | reverse complement strand
CTATTTATTTATGCACCTATCAAGCCAAAATTGCCATTTTCAAAGAAAGCTCTCATTGCTTTAATCCGCATTGCATGGTAAAATAATTAAATCAATAAGAATACATACATATTCATGGCTAAGGCTTCTTTATTTCCACCAAATGAGGGAAAGGGTCTGTTGCACCACGAGGTCTGGGGGCACGCGCTGCCGCAGTGCGGACCATCGGATTTATTTGGGAAAGCACGAGGGAGGACAAGAGAGGCGCAACTGTGCGTGCTGCAGCAAGTCGTCATTGATGCTCTTTTACTTTTTCGGCACTGGAAACTGAGAAGGTGCGCCCTGCGCCTGTCGCAAAGCACTCTCATAGTCACGTTTTGAATGGAGCGTGTTGTTGTTTCTCTGAAGCGGGCTCCGTGTGCCAACGCGACAGGGGAACACGGTTGGCGATGGCAGGAGTTCTTCCCGGAACGGCACTGGAGTGCAGGGTTCCCAGAGTGGGTCGCTCGCCGAGGCGGGAATGGCTCTCAGGGATTGCCCCGAGGCTGCTTCTCAATGCCGTTGTTGTTGTTGTTGACGGCAAATCGCTGATGGGAGAGCGAGGGACGGTATGCTGTCGTGTGATTTCTCACAGTGGCATTTGTTGGAGCGCTGCATGTGTGTTTGCCTTGCGGATGTAGTGTTTTGGATTCCTATTTCACGCTGTTCGGTGCCGCCGAAGTGGACGGGGAAGTGATGCAGTCACGAGCTGCACGGGCGTGGTGGACGCGGTTACGCGAGCCTGTGGATGATCCGTGCAAATCAAAGTGTACCATGCGGTTTGGGTCTACAAGGAAGGAAGAGACAGTGGGCGGTGAGGGGAGTTGCAATGCACGCGGCTGCGGAAGATGACATGCGTTGCTGAGTTCACGTTGACTACCACTTTGGGTGCTTTTTCTTGAGGCCGTGAATCCTTCCTAATTTACTTGGAGGTGCTTGATGACGCCAGTTGTGGAAGGCATTTTCATTTTATACGAAGATGGCACACTGGAAACAAGGACGAAAGAGAGCGACGTCTCGCCAAAGGAGCGGCTGCTGGAACGTTGACGAGACTCGGGATTGTTTGCACGGCCAGCTGCATTTCTTCGGCAGGATGTTCCTTGAGGCGTTCATTGGCCCGAGTGTGAGGTGCACGCACGGGCAGGCACCGCAACAACCGTGTCATTGGTTCTCCGTTGCACGAATGAGACGACGCACATCAGGCGTGGCAGGTGACGTCTCCTGCGGGCCCTCCCACCGCCTCTTCTGTTTCACATCTTGGCATTTTCTGCGCTGTGGACACCGCTCCCACTGGCCGTCTTCTGTGACACGAGAGCCGCCTGTACTCCTTTCCATCGCATTGCAGAGCCGTGAGGAGGGCCTGAGGCTGCGTTGAGGAGCCGTGTGGCCTCTGCGAGCATGTCCTCTGTTTTTCATAGGTGTTGAATTTTGGATTAACGAAACGCCACTTGAGTGGCTTGCGTTAGAGGCAAACATAACTGAGGGACAGGCGTGTTTCTGGAAGTGAAGGAGGGCCACGCCATTGGGAGGAGGAGGAGTGAATGGGTGGGTGGTGTCTGTGGCCCACATGTGGTGCCCGACTGGTGCTTCACTTTGTTTGGTGCTGTTATCATTTGCATCCACAAAGAATGGCTTTGGGTGCTGCTTTTCCCAACTCTCTTACTGTTTCTGTGCGTTGCGTGTTTGTGGACATGACTCTTCTTCCGTGCTGTGCATTTGCCGCGTAAGCTGTCGATGGTCTGTGTGAAATATGTGACGATTTGCGGCATTTTTTTGGGTTGTGCTTTGATCCCTGCCGCGGGGTGACAGCCAGATTGGAGGCGTTTCTTTTTCTTTACTGTGATCACGTGCGGTGTTTATGGGAGGCCTCTCGGGGAAGCGCCAGCCGACGTTCTTTTGAAGCCCAGGCATGGTGCCACACTGCTTATTGACGTGGAATGAGTTGGCGTTTTGCATGCAATCTTCTGTGCATTCTTGTCATGGTGCTCCTCATGCACAGCCCATGGAGACGACTGGCTGAGAATTGTCAATGGGCTTCTCGTTGAGTCGAGGGGAGCATAGCGTTTTTCTCGCTCATTGAGGGTCCGGGCGTCACAGATGATGCATGTGGCAGGCAGAACCTCGTGCATGGCGGAAGGAGGAGACGAGGGGCTGATTTTTTGATTGTTACTGACGAGTCCTGCCTCACTGCTTGGAGGGGGCTGTTGTTCGCTGGGGCAACCTGTTTTGTGTGTCCAGACACTGCTTGCGCCGAGTGGCGAGGCGCCCTGTTGGTGTGTGCGGCTCCATCGTGCGGGGCGGCTGCGTGACGTTTACGGACTGCGTGCCTGTGGGCTGATGAATGTGGCGGGAGGCGTGTCTGAGGAGAATCCGCGAAAGGAGGAGCGACATGCGTTTGGTGGTGCTGTTGTTCGAAGTGCGAGGGAGGAAGAAGCACAAGTGCTTTCTGACATGTCGGTGAGTGTGCCACGGCCACCGATGAGTTCTCAGGGAGAGGGACAGGAGGGAGGGAGACGGAGACTGTGCACATCCACTGCGGCGTGTGGTGCCACAGGATGCGATTGCTATTGCGACGGGTGCAACGGCCGTCATGCGTGCAGCAGAGCGTCGTCTGCATCTTTTTGTCTGCCGAGGTTGCAGGTGCTGCGAGGAGGTGCGGACGACCTCTCATCATTGTGCTGCTGAGGCCGTTTTCCTTTTTGCTCAGCGGGAGAAGCAACTCTTCCTGCACGTGACATGCTGGTCTGCATCGATGCTCCCCACGGGGTGTCACGCCGTCGTGTCTTTGCAGTGCAGCTCTCGTGCTTCTCACTGCGCGCATGGCCCTTTCTCATTTGCCTTATTTGCAGGGTCATGGCCTGTGGTCCCCATTGGGAGGTCGTTCACGTGTTTTTTTTGTTTTTTTTGTGGTATGCTGTTGAGAGGTGCCGGAAAATAATGGCTGTGGGGACGCTGATGTTGTGGTTCGCTGTGAGTGGTAGCGGTGTGTGCTGCTGTTGTGCTGCCTTTCCTACGCTTTTGCCTGTTGCTCCTTTCCAAGAAGGAAAACAAACGCTAAACGCTAATGTGAAATTTGAGGGCTTTGAAAGGACCAACAACAGCACACACCGCCCACAAACAAACACATATTTACATGCTTTCACGTGTTGCTGCAGTGAAGGCACCCAACGCACACAACCGTCGCCGCGTGACCGGATCCAGCGGAAGGAGGAGGGAAGGGAGAGAGGGTGAGCACCAGAGGCCCAACATGTCCCGGCATTTGTTTACTTCTGCGGTGCTGCTTCTCCTCGTCACGACGATGTGCTGCGGCAGTGTGGCTGCGGAAGTTCAGGGGCAGCTTTCTGGTTCCCTGTTTAAATGGACGGGCATCACTGATGATAAGGAACAAGTGGAATCGTTGGGTGTTCCCGGCCTGTTGAAAGTGGGGAGTGACGTGTTTGCCATTGCCAAGGCGCGGTGCACGAAGAAGAACGGTGAAGTCGACTTTTTTACTGGGGTTGCGTCCCAACTTCTCACGACAACAACTGCTAACAAGCCGGAGGAAGTGCTGAATGAAGTGAAGGATACACAGTTTTTGGAGAAAGTTGGTTCCGCAGAAAAGAAGAAAGTAAATGTAAGCCGACCAACAACTGTTGTGAAGGAAAATGATATTTACATGCTTGTTGGAAAATACAGCCAGACATCTGCCGGTGGTCTTGAGGAGAGCGGAAAAGATGACTGTGGGTTCTTGCTGGTGAAAGGGGAAGTCAATGGTAATGAGAAAAGTGTTAAAACAATTCATTGGAAAAGTTATAACGATGTCTCGCGGCCAACTTTTGGCGAACAACACAAATCCTTGACACGGTTGATAGGCAGCGGTGGATCAGGTGTTGAGATGAAGGACGATACGCTTGTGTTCCCCGTGGAAGCCGTGAATAAGGCGGAGGGCGTAGAAAAGGAAGAAAAGACCGTTTCGCTGATCATATACTCCTTGAGTAATAACAATTGGAAGCTGTTGAAGGAGATTTCTGACGATGGCTGCAGTGATCCCTCCGTCGTGGAGTGGAGGGACGGAAAACTCATGATGATGACTGCGTGTGATGATGGCCGCCGCAGGGTGTACGAGTCCGGTGACAAGGGGGAGTCGTGGACGGAGGCACTCGGGACACTCTCGCGCGTGTGGGGCAACAAAAAGGGTGAAAAGGTTGAACTCGTTGGGAGCGGGTTCACCACAGCGAAGATTGGCGATGACAGGGACGTGATGCTCATAACTCTGCCGGTGTATTCAAGTAAGGACGGCAATGGAAAGGGCGTACTCCATCTTTGGCTGATGGACAACACGCACATTGCTGATATTGGGTCGGTATCCGGGGAAGGGGACGAAGACGCTGCCGCCAGCTCCCTGTTGTACAAAAGTGGTAGTGCTGAAACTACTGATAAGAAGGAGCAGTTGATTGCACTGTACGAGAAGAACGGCAATGAAGAATCATCTTACGGTATGTTCTCTGTGCGTCTGACTGCGCAGCTGCAGCGGGTGAAGGATGTGCTGAAAACGTGGAAGGAAGTAGACGAGCGTGTGTCGAAGCTGTGCACCTCTTTAAGTGCTTTGGAGGGTACCTCAACTGAAAATGCCTGCAGCACTGTTGATATCACGGATGGGCTGGTTGGCTTTTTGTCCGGCAACTTTTCTGAGAACACGTGGAGGGACGAGTACCTCGGGGTGAACGCCACTGTGAAGAAAGAGGGGGCGGCAGCGGCCACAGTGACTTCCGATGGCGTGACGTTCCAGGGAGCGTGGGCGGAGTGGCCTGTTGGCGAGCAGGGGGAGAATCAGCTGTACCACTTTGCGAACTACAACTTCACTCTTGTGGCAACGGTGTCCATCCACGGTGTGCCGAAGGAGGGTCCTATTCCATTCATGGGTGTTCGTCTGGACGGTGAAAAAAAACTTATGGAGTTCTCGTACAACAAAGAAAAGAAGTGGCTATTACTCTGCGATGGAAAGCCGAAGACGGAGCACAGCCGCGATTGGGAGCCGGAGACAATATATCAAGTTGCGATTGTGCTACAGAACGGCACCCATGGCTCCGCGTACGTCGATGGTGAGCGTGTGGGAGAAACGCAATGTGAATTAAAAAATAATGATTCGAAAGGGATCTCAAACTTCTACATTGGAGGGAGTGGAGGAAGCACAGGGAGCCGAGACGGCGTGTCTGTGACGGTGACGAATGTCCTGCTGTACAACCGCCCGTTGGATGACCCTGAGATAGGCGCCTTCAACCCGAGAAAAGCTTCTATTCCACCTCCGGTAAACACGCCTACTCAGTTAACAGCGGTTCAGTCTTCTCCTGGTGAAGGACAGGAGGAACAGGGACAGTCGTTGGGGAGAAGTGGTGCGGGCGGTGTATCCACATCAACAGAGTACACTGCCATGACTTCCTCAGGAGAAGAGGGGTCTGTAAACCAATTGTTGTCAGGAAAAACTTCCGATGGAGATCAAAAAGTAAATGGCGAAATCTTATCAGATGGCGAACAAAGATCGGGAACAGAAGTTGGAGATACGGTGCAGGGAGATGGACCCACGGTGAATCCTGAGGTGAACGTGGGCTCTGCTGAGGATGGGAAGACGGCGAGAGGAACGGATGGGCGGGAGGAGGAGATCCATCCACAGAACGGGGAAGTAAATGCTGCGGCACTCAGCAGCAGTCTCGGAAATGTGTCGCAGGGGAATAACAGCGATGCCGGCACCATGCGTGGGAGCGGACTGCTGCTGCTGCTTCTTCTGTTGGGACTGTGGGGGTTTGCGGCTCTGTGAGGAGTGACTGGCTGCCGCGTGGGACACTTGCGACCCTCCGCTGCACCGAAATACTATTCCCATTTGAAGGAGTTTTCCCCATAAAACTCCTTTTTTTAAAACTGTTTGTTCGGAATTTATAATTTTTCAAATTTTTTATTGTCTTTTTCTTTCTTGCTCCTCTCTTCCCTTTTTTTTTTTTTTTTGCTTTTTGGGCAATCACTATTGACGCTTTTCTTTTCTACTCTTCCCTCTTTTAATTGTTTCTGCTGCACTCTTCCTGTGAGGGGTGCCGTGTGTTTCCGCCCAACTGCTCCACTCGCACACCCACCGACACGCTCATGACGACGGCCCTGTGCGCCTCGCCTGCTGCACGCATGAGGAGGGGCCGCGACGAACGGCGCGCTGAGGGAGCCGTGACGTGTGGGCGTGCGACGAGGGCCGGTGTGGCGGAGCACACATTTCTTTCCCTCTTGTTTTGTTTTTGTTGCGACGAGGGCCGGCAGACACCCGCAGCGCCACACACACACAGCCACACCCTGCCGCAGTGTTTTTCTTTTGTTTTTTCCCTTTCTGTGGACGGGTGTGAGCTGCCACCGTGCGTGATGGAGGGCGGAGAGCTGTGCTGGATGTAGTGCCGACGGACCACTGTGCATCCTCAGTGAATTCTTTACTTAATGGCTGTCTGATGCACACCGTAATGAGTAATGCATTTCCCCCTCTTATTTGCTTTTTGTTGCCCACACGCGGTGCCGGCCCTGCGGCTGTGCGTCCCATGGACTGCACGAAATGGGGATTTGAAGAACAGGCCGGATGCCGTATGAAATGTGGAGGATGTTGTGTGGGCTGGTGGAACAGTAAAGTCTTATCTTTGACTTTTTTAATTGTTGCAGGCAATATGCATACACAAGCAAATGACTGTATTGTACTTCTTGGCGCATGAAATAAACGTCTTTCCGAATCATTTTTTTTTTCATATTTTTGGGAGTTCTTCTGGACTCTCACCATTTTTTCCTTTGTTTTTGGTAAATTGCTGCGGTTCATTTTTTTTTTTTTGCTGTGTTCACTGCCGCTGAGTGTCTCCGTGCCCTTTTATTGTCTCTCTGCTGGCTGTGCTGCTGACACGCCCCCATTTCTTCTTTCTCCTTGTTAGAGCCACCGATGGTCCGCGACGAAGATTGCTTGTGTTCCCCTCTGCGATGGCACGAGGGTGACTGGACGCCGGTCTGCTGGGTGCACTCGGAGGGAGCGGATGGTGTGCGCCGTGCCCCACTGTGAATGTGGGATACCACCCGTCGCGACCTGCTGTGAGGCGGAGAGAAGTGAAAGACTGCGCCGTGTACTTTGACGTGCCCCGTCCCTCTTTTTACGGCTGTGTGTGTGCTGTGCGCATGGCTCTATCTTGCGGTGCGGCGTTGATAGCTGTGCCTCTGCGCGCGTTGTGCGGCGGGATTTTCTTCTCCATTTCTTTGCCCTTTTGTGTGTGGGAAGGTTGTGGGAAAGGATATGTGCGGGGGAGTGGGCGTGGGTGGCTTCTTGCCTTGCCCCGCGCATTGAGGGCTTCCATACAAGTGGCTATGCTTGACGGCGTTTTGCGGCACCCGGGGCGTAGTGAGGAGGAGGATGGGGAGGGTCAGTTGTGCGCAGAAGGAGGATGGACAGGATAGTCCCCTTCCGTGTCCTTCCCCGTGGCGTTGGCAGTACATACTGAGAGCATAAATTTGCGCGAGTGCGGGATGAAAGGTTTATGCCGCTTTGTGCGTGCTACTCAATCTTTGTCATTGCAGGCTTTCGTCACGGTGCGTTGTGGTGCGGTGCTGTTTGATGAGGGAGGGGTGCGATGCTACGGCTGCTGCGCACCACAACCATTTATTGTCTCTGCACCGGGATTTGTTTTTTTGCGCTCGCATAATATTTTCTTTTGCTTCACGATGAATTTGTTGGAGGAGCTTTGGTTTTGGTGCCTGCTTCACGGCGCTTCGCCTCGTGTGTCGGTTGCGGTGCTTCCACGTGGTGCCAAAGCGTTTGATGGGGTGTTCATTCTTCTTTTTGCGCCCTGCAGCCGACCTTGTTTGGCCATGGCGGCAGCAGTGGGGCTCTGCGACTGCGCGCTTGCCGTGCGTCTCTCATCTTTTGCCGTTGCTCCCTCGTTGTGTTGGTGAGGGAGGAGGCGAGCGATTGCGTTGGTGGAGTTGCGCCCCAGTGGGAGAAGGAAGGCACCGACCGCTGCTGACGACGACGGTCTTTGCTGCAGGCGATGTGACGGGAAGATGTCACCGGTGTCACAGTTAATCGAGATGGATGAGGCCGCACTGCGTCTTCCGCCCCTTTCATCATCCCCTCTGTCCACTGCAGTCACACGCCACACGCACCGCAGAGCAGCGGCGCGACCACCATCCGGATGTCTGTGAGCCAATCGGAATGTGCAATCGGCGGGAACCCTTTTCCCTGTGTTTGAGTTCTGCCGTGCTTCTTTATTTTCCTTTGTTGTGTATGTCGTGCGCGCCTGGTGCCGCTGCCTGCTGTGCAATGCCGACTTGCGTAAACGAGAAACGACGCCTTGACTCCTGGCGACCGGCGAGCTCTCCACTCCACTTACGCACCACCAACACCAACACCCTTCGGACGCGCTTGATGGCTGGCGGTCGTAGCGCTGCCACGTGGTCTGCCTCGGCTCTTTTGTGTCGTGCACGGAATCGGGACAGCCATGTGATGCAGCCATTCGGCAATAGGAGCGGTGCCAGTGGTCATGTGGCTTTTTGCCGGGATTCCGCCACTCGGCACGGTGGCTGTACGGGGCTGTGTGGGTGATAGGAGGGCGATGGTGTCACTGACTTGATTGCGTCAGCGCTGCTTTGTGTCGGCGGTTGTACTGTGATGGCTATTGTTTATGACGGGATGCCTCTGCGTGCCACTGTGTTTGGTTACTGTTGTTGCTGCCTTTTATTCTTTTTCTGAGCGTACAGTTAGAGATACTTTTGCTTTACCGGCACAACTATCGTTTCAAGGTGTTAGGGATTACTTGCAGTATTAGGATTAGCAGTATTAGTATAACGACCTATCGGAATCGTGTCATTGGATTCGCCATCTGTAGGAAGGGATTTTGAAAGCTGGAGTTATGGTCAACGGGGCGAGTGCGACACACCACGACAGCCCTATTGGTACCTGTCTGGGTCTTTGGATGTGGTCTGCGGTGGGTGCGTGTCCGCGCAGCCGGCACCGCGAGCTGCACAGGGCCGCTGCGGCTGTGCGTATGGCGCTGCTTGTGGCGTTGGCGCTGGTTGCGGCGGCGGCGGCGTGGATACCTGCGGTGCATGCGGTGGTGTTGCGACTGCGGGGCGGTACGGTGGACAGAGCCATCACGGTTGGCCACGCCGTGGACACGGTGCTGATGGACGGCGTGCACATCACGAACGGCGTGGCTGTGGTGTTCGACGTGCCGGCGATGCTTCCCGGCCCGCTGCGCATCGAACTGAGGGACTGCGTGTGCGGCGGCGGTGCGCAGATCTACGTGCGGGGCTACAGCGGCGAGCCGGCGAGTGACCGGAGCCTGGAGGTGAGCGTGAGCGGGCTGTCCGGCGGCCACTGCTCGCTTGTGTTTGTGCACAACCTGCCGGCACATACGAACGTGACGGTCCGTGACTCGACGATTGCGACGGCGGGGCCGATGCGCTACTCCCAGCTGGGCGGGCTGACGGACGCTGTGGCGTCACCGCTTGTGCTGTACGCGACGTCGCTGTTGCAGACGCAGCTGCGTGTGAGCAACACTGTGCTGAGGTCGTTGCAGGCGGGCGGGTCGGCGGTGCACATTGGCGGCGACGTGGACCTGCTGTCGAGCGCGGTGGTGCTTGACGGCGTGTTGCTGGAGGCGTCGGGTGGTCCGACCGCGTCCGCGATGAATGTAACGTCCTCGTCGCGTCTCGGTCTGCGGAGCCACTCGGTGTTCTCCGTGACGAACGTCTCTGTTGTGAGCAGCGGCGGCGGCCTTGTGCTTGGAGAGCGTCTCGCGGTGTCTGACTCGGTGCTGCGCTTTGTGGGCGTCGAGGGGTCTGTCGCGTCCTCGCTGGTGCGCTGCGGCGGTGGGACGGTCAGTGCCGGCGGGTGGCTGGACCTGCACGACGTGTGGGCGGTGGGCGAGGCGTCGTCGGTGGCGTCGCTGTCGGGTGTGACGCTGAGCGGCGGTGCCGTGTCGATTGCGCGCTGCGCTGCTACTGGCGCGACGCTTGTTTTCGGGCTGACGATCACGAGCGGCACCGTGACCGTGCAGTGCAACCGTGCCGGCGGCCGGGTGCTGCAGAGCAGCGGCGACTACCGCATGGCCGGCCTGCCCTCCGTGAGCGTGGTGCCGTGCGACGGCTGTGCGGCCGCGCTGGCGTGCTTTGATGCGCTGACGGCTTCGTTCTTTGACTGCGTGTGCGGCTGCCGTGCCGGCGGCTTGGGCGAGGCGTGCCTGCCGTTCGACGTGCCGCCTGCGAGGTTCGGTGGCGGTGGTGGCGGTGCGCAGGGCCGCGTGAGTGGCGTGACGCTGACGGAGTCCGTGACGGTTGGCGGCGGGCGGGTGACGGCGTGCTTCGACTCGGTGGTGTTCAGCGGACCGATCATCGTGGCGGTGGACCTGCGCTCGATGGACGCGTTCGATGACGCACTGAACGTGACGCTGCGCCACTGCGTGCTTGCGGGCGGTGCGCAGCTGCGGATTGGCGGCCTCAGCGAGAGCACGGCGCGCCTGATGCCCCACGTCCT